>NC_048311.1:5932230-6049523 GCF_013100865.1 Trachemys scripta elegans | reverse complement strand
AGGAGAGCTTTCTGGAGATGTCCCTGGAGGATTTCCGCTCCATCCCCATACACGTTAACAGACTTTTCCAGTAGCTGTACTGGCCGCGATTGCCAGGGCAAATTAATCATTAAACACGCTTGCTTTTAAACCATGTGTAATGTTTACAAATATTTACAAAGGTACACTCACCAGAGGTCTCCTGTGTGCCCTGAGGGTGTTGGGTGAGTTCGGGGGTTACTGGTTCCAAGTCCAGGGTAACAAACAGATCCTGGCTGTTGGGGAAACCGGTTTCTCCGCTTCCTTGCTGCTGTGAGCTACCTACAGTACCTCCATCCTCATCTTCCTCGTTCCCTGAACCGTCTTCCCTGTGTGTTTCTCCAGTGAGAGAGTCATAGCACACGGTTGGGGTAGTGGTGGCTGCACCCCCTAGAATGGCATGCAGCTCCGCGTGGAAGCGGCAAGTTTGCGGCTCTGCCCCGGACCTTCCGTTTGCTTCTCTGGCTTTGTGGTAAGCTTGCCGTAGCTCCTTAATTTTCACGCGGCACTGCTGTGTGTCCCTATTATGGCCTCGGTTCTTCATGGCCTTGGAGACCTTTTCTAATACTTTGCCATTTCTTTTACTGCTACGGAGTTCAGCTATCACTGCTTCATCTCCCCATATGGCGAGCAGATCCCGTACCTCCCGTTCGGTCCATGCTGGAGCTCTTTTGCGATCCTGGGACTCCATCACGGTTACCTGTGCTGATGAGCTCTGCGTGGTCACCTGTGCTCTCCACGCTGAGCAAACAGGAAATGAAATTCAAACATTCGCGAGTCTTTTCCTGTCTACCTGGTCAGTGCATCTGAGTTGAGAGTGCTGTCCAGAGCGGTCACAATGAAGCACTGTGGGATAGCTCCCGGAGGCCAATAACGTCGAATTCCGTCCACACTACCCCAATTCTGACCCGCAAAGGCCGGTTTTATCGCTAATCCTCTCGTCAGAGGTGGTGTAAAGAAACCGGTTTAAAGGACCCTTTAAGTCGAAAGAAAGGGCTTCGTCGTGTGGACGTGTCCAGGCTTAATTCGATTTAACGCTGCTAAAGTCAACCTAAACCAGAGGTTCCCAAACTTATTTGGCCTACCGCCCCCTTTTCAGAAAAAAAATTACTCAGCGCCCCCCTTTTCAGAAAAAAATTACTCTGCGCCCCCCTGGAAATCTACCTTCTTTAAGCGAACAAACAGAAAGATGCAGTGACAAATTTGCATTCTTTTATGTATCTATATTTCTACCTACGTCCTACAATATAGTAAAGAAAGATGTGTTATTAGAATATCGCCCACAACATCAGGTATACAGTGGTTTTTGCGTAAGACGGCAAAAGACAACCAAACTAAAATACTAATGAAACTAATAAACTGGGTTTTGTTCTTTGCTCAGCATTAGATATATGTATTTGATATTAAATTGTCAAATATCAAACTAAATTTATCAAGAAATAATTAATTTAAAAAATAATCAATATGCAATTAAAAATCAGTTAATAGTTTTAATTTAGTTTGCCCTTATTTAAATAATTGTTCCTTATTAACACACGCCTTATTTACCAATTAACACAGATGATTCGATAGATATAAATAAATGTTAATAGTTAACAGTTTTTTTACGATTTCATTCCCGTTTTTGTTAATATTGTAATAAAAAATATGACAAATATATTGACTGTACACTTCAAATAGTACTGTACCGACACAAGCCTGCTACAATTTTATTATTAGTAAGCACTAGAGACACAGAAACGTACGGTAGATATGTAAGAAAATGTATAAAAATACTCACGTGTAAATTGCTGTTTTATTGAAACAACAATAATACAATTTGCTTTGTATGTGATCCGTAATCCGTAAATATCGAAGGTATTGAATATGAATAAAAAATTTTAAATACTTATTGCACTATTGTTAACTGCTTTTTACACAACTCAGAAACAATCTAAATTAGATTTCATACATGTCGCCTATTTATAGTATCATATTGTAAACAAGTCATTACACGCACATATTCCTGCCGATGCATGCTGGACTTCCCGACAATGCGCGACACGCTCACCTGCCAACACTTGCTTGTTAAGAGCTGTTGGTGGACTTGACACCTGATCGGTTATAATTTGTGAATTTATTTGGAAAATAAAGTAATCAGTAGAACTTTAACTCTATGTTACACAACAGATAAAACATGTACGAACGGTTTTTCAAAATTTTCTTATATTCTCTTCTTTATGCTTCCACCGCCCCCTTATTTTTATTCAACGCCCCCCAATTGCACCCGAGGCTACTACTGCCCCCCTGGATCGTTCCAGCGCCCCCCAGGGGGCGGTATCGCCCACTTTGGGAACCTCTGACCTAAACCCATAGTGTAGACCAGGCCTAAGAGTTAAAATCACAAAAGAGTTAAAGTTATAAAGTGCTGCGTTAACTAGTGGGGCGCCTGAAGCTATATCGCTAAGCAGCTGGCAGAGCAATTTGTGGGGATGACTGGAGGAGCAGTGAGCGGCGCAAAGCCTTGCAGGGACGGTTGGAGTGGCCCAAGGAATGGCGAGTGGAGCTGTTTGCGGGGGTGGCTGGAACGGCTCACAGGTCAGCGAGCGGAGCAGCTTGTAGAGCGGAGCGGTTTGTGGGACGGCAGGAAGTGGACTGGCTTGTGGTGAAGGCTGCGGCGGAACCCCATGGAGAGACGCCCGGCCTCGGATCACATAAGGTGCCCCTTAACACCCTGCGTGCCCCCCTTTTACTCTGGGGCTGCACTGACCGGGGACAGAGACTTTGGGGGTTGTTGGACTTTTGGGACTTTGTGTGGTTGCTGGACCCAAGAGACTTTGGGGACTCTGGGTGATTTTTGGGTTGCTGGATTCAAGAACCAAAGGGAAAGGACACAGCCCAATTTGCTGGGGTGGGTTTTTTTTGCTCATGGCTTGTGTTATGAATCCTGTCTGTGGTGTTTTTCCAATTTAATGCTGATGTCATTTACTTCATGTTATTAAACATTTTCTGCTACACTCAGACTCCGTGCTTGCGAGAGGGGAAGTATTGCCTCTTAGAGGCACCCAGGGGATGGTATGTAATTGTCCCAGGTCACTGGGTGGGGGCTCGAGCCGGTTTTCCATTGCGTTATTGAAACGGAACCCCTAGATACAGAACCTGGCCCTGGTTGCTGCCAACTTAGATGGGCAGAAGAGTTACATAAGAAGTTTGAGGCCCACCAGCCATAAAGGTCCTCCACACTAGGGAAAAACGCATTGGAACTACAAGATGGAATGGAAGCTCAGAAATACCTCATCAACACAAAAATACAGCCAGCCAGTGCACAGGACATACTAGGGCCAGGGCCGGCTCACAGCAGTTGTGTCTTGACACTGAATCTACTTGCTGCAGTGCAACCTACTGTGCAACTGTCAGGGTTTCCCACCCCACTGAACTCTGGGGTACAGCTGTGAGGACCCGCATGAAAGACCCCCCCCCAAGCTTATATTCTCTAAGGCACTAATTCCTTAGACTGATATTGCTGCCACCACCAAGTGATTTACCCAAAATATTCAGGCAAGGGTCATTTGGAATAACAATCCGCCAAAGCCTCTTCACCAGCCCGTTCCTGGGGAGGCTTGAGAATAAACTACCAACCAGTTGACTAAGCAATGTGTTTACAGACCAGACCCTTTATCGTCAGGACACTGAAATCAATCACGTTCTTTAAAGAAGAACTTTATTCATAAAAAAAAGGTAAAAGAATCACACCTGCAAAATCAGAATGGAAAGTAACACAGAGGATTCCCCTCTGGGCTCAGCTTCACAGTTACAAAAACAGGAATGAAACTACCTCTGTAGCATAGAAAAATGCACAGGCCAAAACAAAAGATAACCAAATGGATTTCCTTGTCCTACTCACAATTTCTGTGGTTTTAGATGGATTACTTCAGAAGATATATTTTCAGGACATATTTTACCTCCTTGGCTTCTCCCTCCGTTCAGAGAGGGAACAACCCACACAACAACCAAAACATTCCCCCAAATGTTTCTACTTTTCTCATTGGTCCCTCTGGTCAGGTGCGAACTAGGTTATTTGAATAGTTTAACCCTTTACAGGTAAGGTAATCCAGTACAGCTGCCAAATTTAGTAAGTAAGAAAAATGCTGCTTGAGAACTTGGCGTTTGATTTAAGGAGATTTACTTTGTATACTTTGACATGTGATGTTGACAATTTATACTTTAATGGTTATGAAACTTTAAATGTTTGATTCTCAATGTCTATGTCATTACATATTTATTGTCTAAACCTCCATGGTCTAACCACCTTAACTTCCTGCCACTGTGTGAATTAAAATCAAATAAAAAAATGCTGAAAAATAAACATCGGTATTATCCATCAATATATCCATCGGTATTATTCATCCACAAAAAATACAATTTTAAAAATTATTAAAATAAAATACAAATTCTGCCAAACCTAGTCCTAGGAAGGGGGGATATTGGCTTTCAACATAACACTTGGGAATGGCCACACTAGGAACAAAGGTATTTTCTTACCATGTGTAACCTAAGACCTGGTAAAATCCTAGTGTGGACAAGGAAGTCTATAATTTTCACACATTTTCCTAGGTCAAGGTAAACACTGAGTGGGAACCTCGTGTTTCTCTTCATCTGTTAACATGTGTGAAAACTACACCTGTCTTGCACATAGCAGGATTTTACTACGTGCTAGCTAAAAACACCTTTGTTCCCAGAGAAGACGAGGACTTTGTGTTTACCACCATGAGGAACAAACATTTGTTAAGTGGGCACTTTAGCATTGACAGCTGTGTTAGTTAACTCATTTTAGCTAGGCATCAGTTTACATGTAACACAATATGACTTATAGCCTTAGACTAGACAAGGCCAGAAGTCACAGTGACCCAATACAAATGATGAACAGTGCAGACTGACCTGTCAAAGGACACATACAGGTCACAACAATCGGCCAACTGAACATGACTGCTCTAAACCAGCCAGCGAATACTGACAGAAATACACTAACGGGAACAGATCTCTGCTTTTAAGTAATGCAGTAAATAGAAAAGGGGCTAAACTCATAGCGTTATGGGCTTGGTGTACCTGCTGCCCTTCATTTAAAAGCGTGTTAAGAAGCCATTAAGTTCCTTTCTGTAACCAGGGAGCTGAAACTATAATAGCCCCAAATCGCGCCCCAGACACAGGCGATAAAGAAACAAAAGAAACAAAGGAAAACATGGGTTCGTACCTGTTTTTTATTAGGCTTTTGAAATAAAGTCCAAGTCGTCAGTCCTTCAAAAGTCAAAGATCCAGGAACTGAAGAAACAATCAGACAAAAAAAAAAAAAAAGCTTCCAGATCTACAAAAATGGAAACCACAGAGACTGTTCAATGCAGAAGATATATTGGGCATCTACTAGCCAGCATTTACATAATAAATAATAAAAGCCTAGTTAGACAGATGAAACAAAATTCAGTACCCCAAGATATTAAGGACAGAAGGGGCCATTATTATTAACTAATCTGGCTTCCCGGGTACAAAACAGCAGAGAGCCTCACCCAGTGAGTCCTACATCCAGCCCCAGACTTCTGGGTGAGCTAGAGAGGCGCTTTTAGAAAAAGACGTTAAATTGTAATTTAAAAATTTCAGGTGATGAAGAATCCACACAATACATTAGTGACTTGTTCCAATGGGCATTTGCCCTCACACTTAGACCCACAACCATTATTACCACAGGTCTGAGGATGTGAGGGCAAGTCATAAACCTGAGCCATTCTTTTTAAGTGACAAATCTGAGGAATTGTCACAGATTGAAGTGTCTTTAGAGAAGGTTTTGTAAAAAATGATTAATTAAACAATACTAAGTCACCAGGACCAGATGGTATTCACCCAAGAATTCTGAAGAAATGTTAAATTGCAGGGGAGGGGCACAATCCAGGAGCACCTACCCTCCTGTGCTCCATGGGGAGGGTGAAATTGCAGAACTACTAATTGTGGTTTGTAACCTACCATTTAAATCAGCCTCTGTACCAAATGACTGGAGACTAGCTAAAGTGATACCAATTTTTAACAAAGGCTCCAGAGGTGATCCCGGCAACTACAGGCCAGTAAGCTTGACTGCAGTACCGGGCAAACTGGTTGATAATATAGTAACGAACAGAATTATCAGTCAATACTGATTTCAGCGCTACTCCCCTTGTCGGGGAGGAGTACAGCTATCGATATTAAGAGCCCTTTATATCGAAATAAAGGGCTTCGTTGTGTGGACGGCTGCAGGGTTAATTCAATTTAATGCTGCTAAATTCGAATTAAACTATAAGATAAACATCATTTGTTGGGGAAAAGTCAATGTAGTTTGTGTAAAGGAAATCATGCTTCACCAAGCTACTAGAATTCTTTGAGGTGGTCAATAAGCATCTGGACAAGGGCGCTATAGTGGAAATAGTGTACTTAGATTTTCAGAAAGCCTACTTTCTGTATTTAATAAATATCACGTTTTACTTATTAATTAACCCAGAGTATGTATTAATACCTGGGGGAGGCAAATAGCTGTGCATATCTCTCTATCAGTGTTATAGAGGACGAAGAATTTATGAGTTTATTCTGTATAAGTTTTATACAGGGAAAAACGGATTTATTTGGGTTTAGACCCGATTGGTAATTGGACATCTCATGGTTAAAGGCAAGAACACTTCTGTAAGCTGCTTTCAGGTTAACCTACAACTGATAGGGGCCGTGATTCAGACCTGGGTCCGGGGTTTGCAGCAGGCTAGCAAGTCTGGCTCAAACCAGGCAGGGCACTGAAGTCCTAAACTGACAGGGCAGGAAAGTAGGGGCAGAAATAGTCTTGGCACAGCAGGTGGCAGTTCCCGGGGTGGGGGGTGGGGGAGTTCTGTGAGCCAACCCGTCAGAAGCCCGTGTCCCTGTGTTTTAAGGACAGCGAAGTCATAAAATCCAGACGGAAGGCACATTTTGATTTTTGATTTACTCCTGATTTACTTCTATAATGCCACCATGACCATAATGTATATCCATAATGTATATCACCATATAACTTCAATGATTTGAAAGAAAATCTCTTGCCGATCACCCCACCACCTTCAAAGAAACCAGGAATCACAAGGAAGCAAGGCCAGATGGCATACCAGCCGAAGTCAATGAGAAATGCCAACATTATTACAATCTTTAAGAAAGGAGATAAGTCAGAGTGTGGAAATTATTGAGGCATTGTTTTGCTTTCTATAGCAAGGGAACTATGATGCGATTGGAATAACAGAGACTTGGTGGGATAACTCACATGACTGGAGTACTATCATGGATGGATATAAACTGTTCAGGAAGGACAGGCAGAAAAGGTGGGGAAGTTGCGTTGTATGTAAGAGAGGAGTATGACTGCTCAGAGCTCCTGTATGAAACTGCAGAAAAACCTGAGAGTCTCTGGATAAAGTTGAGAAGTGTGAGCAACAAGGGTGATGTCGTGGTTGGAGTCTGCTATAGACTGCCAGACCAGGGGGATGAGGTGGATGAGGCTTTCTTCTGGCAACTAGCAGAAGTTGCTAGATCGCAGGCCCTGGTTCTCATGGGAGACTTTAATCACCCTGATATCTGCTGGGAGAGCAATACAGCGGTGCACAGACAATCCAGGAAGTTTTTGGAAAGTGTAGGGGACAATTTCCTGGTGCAAGTGCTGGAGGAACCAACTAGGGGCAGAGCTTTTCTTGACCTGCTGCTCACAAACAGGGAAGAATTAGTAGGGGAAGCAAAAGTGGATGGGAACCTGGGAGGCAGTGACCATGAGATGGTCGAGTTCAGGATCCTGACACAAGGAAGAAAGGAGAGCAGCAGAAAACGGACCCTGGACTTCAGAAAAGCAGACTTTGACTCCCTCAGGGAACAGATGGGCAGGATCCCCTGGGAGAATAACATGAAGGGCAAAGGGGTCCAGGAGAGTTGGCTGTATTTTAAAGAATCCTTATTGCGGTTGCAGGAACAAACCATCCCGATGTGTAGAAAGAATAGTAAATATGGCAGGCAACCAGCTTGGCTAAACAGTGAAATCCTTGCTGACCTTAAACGCAAAAAAGAAGCTTACAAGAAGTGGAAGATTGGACAAATGACCAGGGAGGAGTATAAAAATATTGCTCAGGCATGCAGGAGTGAAATCAGGAAGGCCAAATCACACTTGGAGTTGCAGCTAGCAAGAGATGTTAAGAGTAACAAGAAGGGTTTCTTCAGGTATGTTAGCAACAAGAAGAAAGTCAAGAAAAGTTTGGGCCCCTTACTGAATGAGGGAGGCAACCTAGTAACAGAGGATGTAGAAAAAGCTAATGTACTCAATGCTTTTTTTGCCTCTGTCTTCATGAACAAGGTCAGCTCCCAGACTGCTGCACTGGGCAGCACAATATGGGGAGAAGGTGACCAGCCCTCTGTGGAGAAAGAAGTGGTTTGGGACTATTTAGAAAAATTGGACGTGCACAAGTCCATGGGGCCGGATGCGCTGCATCCGAGGGTGCTAAAGGAGCTGGCGGATGAGATTGCAGAGCCATTAGCCATTATTTTTGAAAACTCATGGCGATCAGGGGAGGTCCCAGATGACTGGAAAAAGGCTAATGTAGTGCCCGTCTTTAAAAAAGGGAAGAAAGAGGATCCGGGGAACTACAGGCCAGTCAGCCTCACCTGAGTCCCTGGAAAAATCATGGAGCAGGTCCTCAAGGAATCAATTATGAAACACTTAGAGGAGAGGAAAGTGATCAGGAACAGTCAGCATGGATTCACCAAGGGGAAGTCATGCCTGACTAACCTAATTGCCTTCTATGATGAGATAACTGGCTCTGTGGATGAGGGGAAAGCAGTGGATGTGTTATTCCTTGACTTTAGCAAAGCTTTTGATATGGTCTCCCACAGTATTCTTGCCACCAAGTTAAAGAAGTATGGGCTGGATGAATAGACTAGAAGGTGGATAGAAAGCTGGCTAGATCATCAGGCTCAACAGGTAGTGATCAATGGCTCCATGTCTAGTTGGCAGCCGGTTTCAAGCGGAGTGCCCCAAGGGTCGGTCCTGGGGCCGGTTTTGTTTAATATCTTTATTAATGATCTGGAGGATGGTGTGGACTGCACTCTCAGCAAGTTTGCAGATGACACTAAACTAGGAGGCGTGGTAGATACACTAGAGGGTAGGGATCGGATACAGAGGGACCTACACAAATTAGAGGATTGGGCCAAAAAAAACCTGATGAGATTCAACACGGACAAGTGCAGAGTCCTGCACTTAGGACGGAAGAATCCCATGCACTGCTACAGACTAGGGACTGAATGGCTAGGTAGCAGTTCTGCAGAAAAGGACCTAGGGGTCACAGTGGATGAGAAGCTGGATATGAGTCAACAGTGTGCTCTTGTTGCCAAGAAGGCTAACGGCATTTTGGGCTGTATAAGTAGGGGCATTGCCAGCAGATCGAGGAACATGATCGTTCCCCTTTATTCGACATTGGTGAGGCCTCATCTGGAATACTGTGTCCAGTTTTGGGCCCCACACTGCAAGAAGAATGTGGAAAAATTTGAAGAGTCCAGCGGAGGGCAACAAAAATGATTAGGGGTCTGGAGCACATGACTTATGAGGAGAGGCTGAGGGAACTGGGATTGTTTAGTCTCCAGAAGATAAGAATGAGGGGGGATTTGATAGCAGCCTTCAACTACCTGAAGGGGGGTTCCTAAGAGGATGGAGCTCGGCTGTTCTCAGTGGTAGCAGATGACAGAACAAGGAGCAATGGTCTCAAGTTGCAGTGGGGGGGGTCCAGGTTGGATATTAGGAAACACTATTTTACTAGGAGGGTGGTGAAGCACTGGAATGTATTACCTAGGGAGGTGGTGGAGTCTCCTTCCTTGGAGGTTTTTAAGGCCCGGCTTGACAAAGCCCTGGCTGGGATGATTTAGTTGGGAATTGGTCCTGCTTTGAGCAGGGGGTTGGACTAGATGACCTCTTGAGGTCCCTTCCAACCCTGATATTCTATGATTCTAAGGAAAATTCTTGTCCGTAGCCTCTTAAAGCGATTACTTCCCCTTGCTGAGGAAATACTGTCAGCATATCAGTGTGGTTTTAGACCATCCTGTAGGAAAACTCACATGATCTTTATTGCCTGACAAATCCAGGAAAAATCTCAGGAGCAAAATCAGGACCTGTACATGGCTTTCATCGATTTAACAAAGGCCTTTGACTTGGTCAATCGTGAAGCTTATAGAAGGTGCTCGCCAGATTTGGCTTTCCTCCAAAATGTATTAAGGCCCTAAGGGTTCTTCATGAGCAGATGGCCACTGTTTCCTGTAATGTTCCGGAGACAGAACCTTTCGCCATCAAACCTGGGGTTAAGCAAGGACACCCCACCCCTCTTGCCCAAAACCTATTCTTCATCCATTTAGCAGTCATTTTTGTCCAGCTCCACCTCCCCAATAGAGTTGATATTCACTATACAATGGATGAGCGGCTTTCTAATCTTCGACATCTCTGCTCGAAGTCTAAAGTCCTTAGGTTGTCCATTTCTGATCTTCAGTATGCTGATGACTGTGCTATCCTATTGTTTGCAATTTTAACAACAATTACCCCAATTAAAAGATCTGGTCTTAGGGTATGTCTAAACTATGGGATTACTCCGAATGTACAGAATTCGATTTTTGGTAACCGATTTTATAAAGTCGAGTGTATGTGGCCACACTAAACACATTAATCTGGTGGTGTGCATACATGTTCCGAGGCTAGCGTCGACTTCCGGAGCATTGCACTGTGGGTAGTTATCCCATAGCTATCCCATAGTTCCCGCAGTCTCCGCCGCCCATTGGAATTCTGGGTTGAGATCCCAGTGCCTGATGGGGCAAAGAAACATTATCGCTGGTGGTTCTTGGTACAACCTAACCCCTCCCTCCATGAAAGCAATGGCAGACAACCGTTTTGCGCCTTTTTTTCCTGGGTGAACACTGCAGACGCCATACCACGGCAAGGATGGAGCCCGCTCATCTCAAGACAGCAGTCATGAACACTGTAAACACCTCGCACGTTATCGTGCAGTTTATGCAGAACCAGGACCAGAAAAACCAGGCAAGGAGGAGGCGGCGACAGCAGCGTGGCGACAAGAGTGATGAGGACATAGACACAGGATTCTATCAAACCACAGGCCCCGGCGCTTTGGAGATCATGTTGTTAATGGGGCAGGTTCTAGCCGTGGAACGCCGATTCTGGGCCCGGGAAACAAGCACAGACTGCTGGGACCACATAGTGTTGCAGGTCTGGGACGATTCCCAGTGACTGCGAAACTTTCGCATGCGTAAAGGCACTTTCATGGAACTTTGTGACTCGCTTTCCCTTGCCCTGAAGCGCCAGAATACCAAGATGAGAGCAGCCCTCACAGTTGAGAAGCGAGTGGCGATAACCCTGTGGAAGCTTGCAATACCAGACAGCTACCGGTCAGGCGGGCATCAATTTGGAGTGGGCAAATCTACTGTGGGGGCTGCTGTGATGCAAGTAGCCAAAGCAATCACTGAGCTGCTGCTATGATAGGTAGTGACTCTAGGAAACGTGCAGGCCATAGTGGATGGCTTTGCTGCAATGGGATTTCCTAACTGTGGTGGGACGATAGATGGAACCCATATCCCTATCTTGGCACCGGAGCACCAGGGCAGCCAGTACATAAACTGCAAGGGGTACTTTTCAATGGTGCTGCAAGCACTGGTGGATCACAAGGGACGTTTCACCAACATCAACGTGGGCTGGCCGGGAAAGGTTCATGACGCTCGCGTCTTCAGGAATACTACTCTGTTTAAACGGCTGCAGCAAGGGATTTACTTCCCAGACCAGAAAATAACAGTTGGGGATGTTGAAATGCCTATAGTTATCCTTGGGGACCCAGCCTACCCCTTAATGCCATGGCTCATGAAGCCATACACAGGCAGTCTGGACAGTAGTCAGGAGCTATTCAACTATAGGCTGAGCAAGTGCAGAATGGTGGTAGAATGTACATTTGGATGTTTAAAAGGTCACTGGTGCACATTACTGACTCACTCAGACCTCAGCCAAACCAATATTCCCATTGTTGCCTTTAGAATAATAGAATCAGGGTCGGAAGGGACCTCAGGAAGTCATCTAGTCCAACCCCCCTTCTCAAAGCTGGACCACTTCCAACTAAATCATCCCAGCTAGGGCTTTGTCAAGCCTGACCTTAAAAACTTCTAAGGAAGGAGATTCCACCACCTCCCTAGGTAATCCAATCCAGTTCTTCATCACCCTAGTGAAAAAGTTTTTCCTAATATCCAATCTAAACCTCCCCCACTACAACTTGAGACCATTACTCCTTTTTCTGTCATCTGTTACCATTGAGAAAAGGCTAGATCCATCCTCTTTGGAACCCACCCCCTTTCAGCAGTTATCAAATCCCTCCTCATTCTTCTCTTCTGCAGACTAAACAAGCCCAGTTCCCTCAGCCTCTCCTCATAAGTTATGTGTTCCAGACTGCTAATCATTTTTGTGGCCCTCTGCTAAACTCTTTCCAGTTTATCCACATCCTTCTTGTTGTGTGGGGCCCAAAACTGGACACTGTACTCCGGATGAGGCCTCACCAATGCCGAATAGAGGGGAACGATCATGTCCCTAGTCTTTAGTACTGCATGGGAGTCTTCCATCCTAAGTGCAGGACTCTGCACTTGTCCTTGTTGAACCTCAACAGATTTCTTTTGGCCCAGACCTCTAATTTGTCTAGGTCCCTCTGTATCCTATCCCTACCCTCTAGCATACCTACCACTCCTCCCAGTTTAATGTCATCTGCAAAGGGTGCAGTCCATGCCATCCTCCAGATCATTAATAAAGATATTGAATGAACCAGGCCGCAGGACCGACCCTTAGGGCACTCCGCTTGATACCGGCTGCCAACTAGACATGGAGCCATTGATCACTACCCATTGAGCCTGATCATTTAGCCAGCTTTATATCCACCTTATAGTCCCCTTCAAGAATGCTGTCTAGATGTCTTCTTTCAAAAGCATACTGAAATCATTTCCTGTCGGGTACAGGACTTGCAAGACCAGTTCCACACATCTAGTGTACAATCCTGGGTCAATGGCCTATCGGGCACGATGGAGAGCTGCAGCCGAGGTGTGAAGGTTGGGGTAGGGGCTTGAGGCTGGATTGTGGTGGTAAAGACCCGACCTTTAGGGGTGCTATGGGTCACACTGATCCCGCCTGTCCCACCAGCCTGGGTTCCCCTAACTCTGTGTTGCTGTCACAGGCTCCCAAGCCCCTTTCCACACACAGGTAGGGACACACCCAGCTTTAGAATCACACAGCGGCTGCAATAAGCTCTGTTTGGGAGGACTCAGTTCGGGGAATTACCCAGCACTCCTATGCACACACCTGCTGGACTGTAAACCCAAAATTATATTGTCTTGAGCTATATAAAGATCTATATAGCATAAGCACATGAAAATTCCTCCTCATAATTTCATAGGGCTGGTCCACACTAACCCCCCACTTCGAACTAAGATACGCAACTTCAGCTACGTTATTCACGTAGCTGAAGTCGAAATATCTTAGTTCGAACTTACCGTGGGTCCACACGCGGCAGGCAGGCTCCCCCGTCGACTCCGCGTACCCCTCTCGCTGAGCAGGAGTACCGGCGTCGACGGCGAGCACTTCCGCGTTCGATCTGGGATCAATTTATCGCGTCTAGACAAGACGCGATAAATCGATCCCAGAAGATCGATTGCTTACCGCCGGACCCGGAGGTAAGTATAGACGTACCCGTAGTGTAGCCATACTATGTGTTTAATTCGAATTTAGCAGTGTTAAATTGAATTAACCCTGCACCGGTCCACACAACAAAGCCATTTATTTCGAAATAAAGGGCTCTTAAAATCGATTTCTGTACCGACGAGCGGAGTAGCACCAAAATCGATATTGTCATTTCGAATTAGGGTTAGTGTGGCCGCAATTCGATGGTATTGCCCTTTGGGAGCTATCCCACAGTGCACCATTGTGACCGCTCTGGACAGCAATCTGAACTCAGATGCACTGGCCAGGTAGACAGGAAAAGCCCCGCGAACATTTGAATTTCATTTTGTTTTCCCAGCACGGGTGACCACAGAGAGCTCATCAGCACAGATAACCATGCAGGCTGATAATCGAAAAAGAGCACCAGCATGGACCGTATGGGAGGTACTGGATCTGATCGCTATATGGGGAGAGTATTCAGTGCTAGCAGAACTTCGTTCGAAAAGATGAAATGCCAAAACTTTTGAAAAAATCTCCAAGGGCATGAAGGAGAGAGGCCACAACAGGGACTCAGAGCAGTGCCGCGTGAAAGTCAAGGAGCTCAGACAAGCCTATCAGAAAACAAAGGAGGCAAACGGTCGCTCTGGGTCAGAGCCGCGGACATGCCGCTTCTACGCTGAGCTGCATGCAATTCTAGCAGGGGGGCCACCACCACTACCCCACTTCTGACCGTGGATTCTGAGGCGGGGGTAATCTCATCAGCCACATCTGAGGATTCTGCGGACAGGGAAGAGGAGGAGGAGGACGAGCTTGCGGAAAGCACACAGCACTCCGTTCACCCCAACAGCCAGGATCTTTTTCTCAGCCTGACTGAAGTACCCTCCCAAGCCTCCCAAGCCAGTACCCAAGACCATGACCCCATGGAAGGGACCACAGGTGAGTTTACCTTTTAAAATATAAAACATGGTTTAAAAGCAAGCATTTTTTTAATGATTAATTTGCCCTGACGACTTGGGATGCATTCGCGGCCAGTACAGCTACTGGAAAAGTCTGTTAACGTGTCTGGGGATGGAGCGGAAATCCTCCAGGGACAACTCCATGAATCTCTCCTGGAGGTACTCCAAAAGCCTTTGCAGAAGGTTTCTGGGCAGTGCAGCCTTATTCTGTCCTCCATGGTAGGACACTTGACCACGCCATGCTAGTAGCAAGTAATCTGGTATCATTGCATGACAAAGCCTGGCAGCGTATGGTCCCGGTGTCTGCTGGCATTCAAGCAACATCCGTTCTTTATCTCGCTGTGTAATCCTTAGGAGAGTGATATCGCTCATGGTAACCTGGTTGAAATATGGGAATTTAATTAAGGGGACAGAGGTGGCCGTTCCTACTGGGCTGTTTGCCTGTGGCTGAAAAGAAATCCTTCCCTGCAGTTAGCCAAGCGGGGGGGAGGGGGAATTGGCGCTGAGCATTTCGCCTTTGGCTAGCAGGGAATCTTCCCTGATACCAGCCACACAGTGGGGGGAGGGATACAGCGATCATCCCAGAGAATTGGATGGGGGGGGGTTAGTTTGTTTTCTGCTACTGAAGGTTAACAGGAAAACCGCAGCAGTCAACGGGCTTTGCTTGGTATGTGGGAAAGGAGGGCGCAGAAGCTGAAAGACAATGGCTTACCATGGCCGCATGCAAGCCGAATTCTATTGCCCGGACCTGCGTCTTTGATCTCTAACACCAAAGCCACAGGCACTCAATATTAAGATGGACAATGCGACCCTGTACTGAAATCACATTTGCTATGTAATGTGAATAGTGTTTTTCACTGTGAAAGAGTATAAGCATTGGTCTGTAAAATGTATCTTTTTAAAAACTTCTCTCCTTTTTTCCATCCCTCCAGCAGCTGCAAATTTTTCAAGCCTCCCTCCTCCATCCCGAAGGCTCTCTCAGATAAGGCAGTGGAGAAAGAGGACGCGAGACGAGATGTTCTCGGAAATAATGGAATGCACCCGCTATGAAAGAGCTCATTTGAATGAGTGGAAGGACACGGTATCTAAGTACAGGAAAGATGCCAGTGAACGTGAAGTCATGAGGGACGCTCGAGATGAGAGGTAGCAGGCTGCAACGCTGGGGCTGCTGCATGATCAAACGGACATGCTCCGGTGTCTGGTGGAGCTTCAGGAATGGCAGCAGGATAACAGAGTGCCGCTGCAGCCACTGTATAACCTCCCTCCCCCTCACCATGTTCTATA
Source organism: Trachemys scripta elegans (assembly GCF_013100865.1). Taxonomy (NCBI): domain Eukaryota; kingdom Metazoa; phylum Chordata; order Testudines; family Emydidae; genus Trachemys; species Trachemys scripta. The sequence continues at coordinate 6,033,536 of NC_048311.1, read as the reverse complement.
GCCTCCTCACCCAGACGTGTAAGAACGCAGGGGGGGGAGGCTCCGTGCATCCTCCCACTACACCCCAATTGACCTCCTGCCGGTATGATGACACATCACACAAGGCTGGGCAACATAATTTAGTTTCCACGCAGCCATGGTAAGCCAAAGAGTACATGGGGTTGGCTTCTTCTGCCTTCATAACATGTGCGAATTGTTTCAAACTGCAGCGCCCTCCTTTCCCATAGCAAGCAATTGGGCTGGAGTTTTGGGGTGGATGTGCAGCACATCCCTCCCCTCACCGTGTGGCTATTGTCTGGGATGATCCCTTTTAACCAAGCGCAAACAGCCCAGCATAAACGGGGTCCTTTTACCCCTTACAAAAATTCCCCTATTTCAACCAGGTGACTATGAATGATATCACTCTCCTGAGGCTGACCCAGAAAGATAAAGACCGAATGTTGCATGATTGCCACCCAAACTCAGGACCATTCGCTTCCAGGCTCTTTTGTGCAATGATTCCAGAATACTTGTTACTGGCTTGGCATGGTAAAGTGTCCTATCGTGGAGGATGAAATAAGGTAGCCCTTCCCAGAAACCTTCTGCAAATGCTTTCAGAGTACCTCCAGGAGAGCTTCAAAGAGAGGTCCCTGGAGGATTCCCGCTGCATCCCCAGACACATTAACAGACTTTTCCTGAGCCTCTCCCACACCCCAAACCCCTCATCCCCAGCCAGAGCCCTCATCCCCCCACACCCCAACCCTCTGCCCCGGCCCCAAGTCCCCTCCCACAACCCAAATCCCGCATCCCAGCCCCACTTCAGAGCCCTCAGTCCCAGCGAGAGCCCCCATTGCACAATATAGGGAAACTGTTAAATGCTTACTGTTTCCAATCCATTTTTACATCATTTAAAAATATATATATTGGCTTACAAGGCAGGTGGTGGGGGGCAGGATGTGGACCCATTCTGGGCACCACTAAATATTATACAAACCTTGTGCCCATGCCCCTGGCATTTTAGTTCAGACCAGGCCTCAATAGTTCAACTTCTGATTCTGGAAGCAATGGGAGAGGGTGGGGGCTCACTGGTCTCAAATTTCTGTTTCTTCAATTACTGAGCCACTTCTGCCAATGTCCAGTATATGGTGCCAATTGCTTACAAAGCCTTCTTATCTCAGGTTTAACTGGAAAGGCGGTGGCTGGTAATTTTGGAATGAGTCTTCTCGTTTTCATTTAAAGGTTTAGGGATGCTCTATGCTGGTGTCGTTTTGATTTTCCATTTACAGTGTTTCCTGATGCTCTTTGCAAAAGAGCAGGTCACTTAAAAATGTGGGCCTGATTCTGCTTTTGTGAACTCCAGTATAAACCAAGAGTAACCCCATCGGAGTCACTGGGGTTGGTTCCCCTCCCACATGCCGAAGTGTAAATCAGGAGTAACCCACTTGAAATGTTATGACCTGAGCTCCATAGTGAAGTTGACCTAAGACCTGATGTAGATAAAGCTAGGTCAATGGCTAGGTTTTCCCTTCCAGCTTGGGACTTCAGTACCCTGCCTTTTTTGAGCCAGACACGCTTACCTGCTGCAAATACAGATCCAAGTCTGAACCACATCCCCCACAAGCTGCAGGGTTAACTGTAAACAGCTTAAGAAGTGCTTCTGTCTCCAGCACTCTCGTACCCAGTGGGGTCCAAAAACCAAATAAATCCGTTTTACTCTGTATAAAACTTATACAGAGTAAACTCATAAATTGTTCACCCTCTATAACACTGATAGAGAACTATGCACAGCTCTTTGCTTCCCCCAGGAATTAGTATTTGCTCTGGGTTAATGAATAAGTAAAAAGTGATTTTATTAAAAATAAAAAGTAGGATTTAAGTGGGTCCAAGTAATAGACAGTAGAAAGTGAATTACCAAGCAAAATAAAATAAAACATGCAAGTCTAAGCCTAATACAGTAAGAAAATTGAATACAGATAAAATCTCACCCTATAGATGTTTCAATAAGCTTCTTTCTCAGACTAGACTCCTTCTTAGTCTGGGTACAATCCTTTCCCCTGGTACTGTCCTTGTTCCAGCTCTGGTGGTAGCTAGAGGATTTCTCATGATTGCAGCCCCCTTTGTTCTGTTCCACCCCTTATATATCTTTTAGACATGGCGGGAATCCTTTGTCCCTCTCTGGGTTCCCACCCCCTTCTTCTAAATGGAAAAGCACCAGGTAAAAGATGGATTCCACTTCACGTGACACGATAGCATATCTCTGTTAGACTGCATTACCCACTTGCCAGCACAAAGGTGTACAGGAAGACTTACTTTCCTGGTTAATGGGAGCCATCAAGATTCCAAGCCATCATTAATTGCCCATCTTTTGCATAATTACAATAGGAGTTATATTTCAGATTTCTAGTTTCAGGTACAAGAATGACACAGTTATACAAACAGGATGATCACACTCAGTAGATTATGAACTTTGTAATGATATCCTATACGAGACCTTTTGGATGAAGCATATTCCAGTTACATTATATTCACACTCAGCATATTTTCATAACATCATATGGAGTGCACCATCACAGTGGGTAGCTGAATGGATTTTACATCGGTGTTTGATAAACAGAGAGAAAAGTGGTAAAATTGGGCAGAAACAGCGATAAAATGACAAAACCTGAGGTTGGAAATATTTTTTCTTTAAGGTGATCTGCATAGGAGTTCCATCTCTGGATGTCTTCAAATCCAGCCTGCCTCCCTTCCTAGAGGATGTGTTCGGCAAACACAGGTGACTGGGCTGGAAACAGGGGTGACTGAGTGAAATGTACTGGTGTGCGATACACAGGCAAGATGGTCCCTTCCGGCCTTAACCTCTATGGATCTGTGAAAGGGGAAGACTCAGGGCGGGGGTGCTGCTCTTTTGTGCTTCACCAAGGGGCATGGAGGAAACCTGAGAACACTGTGGCGTGTTTTCTTCCTCAACACAAAGACACAATTTTGTTTGTTTTCTTCTTCCCAACCACCAGGACTGTTCTGTTTTCACACACACCCCGCCCCACCGTTTAGCTGGTGGGCCAGGGGATGACAAGCCCCCATGTGTGCTTTGAGATTTATCACACTGCATGTGGGGGGAATGTTGACGCACAAACAGATATTTTCCTCTCCATTCCACCTCCCCCTGGCTGCAGACAGGGGGCTCTAGGAAAGGGCTCTCCCCGCACACATCCCGCAGGGAAATAGCAGCGGATCAGCCCAGGCTCCCGGCTCACAATGGAAGTGGCAGCAGCTGGTAACAGGTTTCAGTGCAGGCCTGAGATGCACAACTTCAGGAAGAATTATTTTTCTCCTGCTAATACAGCCCAGAATTATGTTCCCTTTTTTTGCAGCAGTGTTACACTCTTGACTCATATTTCGCTTGTGATCCACTATGACCCCCACCCCTCCGCCCCAGATCCCTTTCTGCAGTACTCCTTTCTAGGAAGTCATTTCCTATTTTGTATGCATGGAACTGAATGTTCTTTCTTAAAAGGAGTATTTTGCATTTGTCATTATTGAATTTAATCTTATTTACTTCAGACCATTTCTCCAGTTTGTCCAGATCATTTTGAATTGTAATCCTATCCTCCAAAGCACTTGCAAACCCTACCAGCTTGGTATCTTCCGGAAACTTTATAAACTCTATGCCATTATCTAAATCATTGATGAAGATATTGAACAGAAACGTATCCAGAACTGATCAGTGCAGGACCTTACTCGCTTTGCCCTTCCAGCCTGACTGTGAACCAATGATAGCTACTCTCTGGGAAATATTTTCCAACCAGTTTTGCACCCATCTTATAGTAGCGCCATCTACATTATATTTCCCTAGTTTGTTTATGAGGTAATGCAAGACTGTATCAAAAGACTTCCCCCATATCCACAAGACTTGTTATCCTGTCAAAGAAAGCTATCAGGTTGGTTTGACATGATTTGTTCTTGACAAATGCATATTGACTGTTACTTATCACCTTATTATCTTCTAGATGTTTGTAGACTGATTGCATAATTATTTGCTCCATTATCTTTCTGGGTGCACAAGTTGAGCTGACTGGTCTGTAATTCCTTGGTTTGTCCTTATTTTCCTTTTTATAGATTGGCACTATATTTGCGCTTTCGCACTCTTCTGGAATCTCAGCTGTCTTCCATTATTTTTCAAAGACACTCACTAATGGCTCAGATATCTCCTCAGTCAGCTCCTTGAGTATTCTAGGATGTATTTCATCAGGCCCTGGTGATTTGAAGACATCTAACTTGTCTAAGGGTATGTCTTCACTACCTGCCATATCGGCAGGTAGCAATCTGTTTATCCAGGATCGATATATCGTGTCTCATTAAGATGCGATATATCGCTCCCTGAACGCACTCACCATCGACTCCGGAACTCCACCAGAGCGAGCGGCGGTAGCGCAGTCAACGGGGGAGCCGCAGCCATCAATCCAGTGCCATCTGGACCCCAGGTAATTCAATCCAAGATACTTCGACTTCAGCTACGCTATTCGCATAGCTGAAATTGTGTATCTTGGATCGATCCCCCCCAGTGTAGACCAGCCCTAAGGGTATGTCTTCACTACCCGCCGTATCAATGGGTAGCAATCGATTTATCTGGGATCGATATACCACGTCTCGTTAAGACGCGATATATCGATCCCCGAACGTGCTCACTGTCGACTCCAGAACTCCACCAGAGCAAGCGGCAGTAGCGCAGTTGACGGGGGAGCCGCGGCCATCGATCCCACACCGTCTGGACCCCTGGTAATTCGATCCAAGATACTTCAACTTCAGCTACGCTATTCCTGTAGCTAAAGTTGCGTATCTTGGATCGATTCCCCAGTGTAGACCAGCCCTAAGTAAGCTCCTCTTCCATTTCCACATTTTCTGTTATTGTCTTTTTCCCCCTTTGTTCAGTAATGGGCCTACCCTGTCCTTAGTCTTCCTCTTGATGCTAATCTTTTTGTAGACTGTTTTCTTACCTTTTATGTCTCTAACTTGTTTGATCTCGTTTTGTGCCTTGGCCTGTCTAATTTTGTCCCCACATTTGTGTTATTTGTTTATATTCATCCTTTGTAATTTGACCTTGTTTCCACTTTTTCTAGGACTCTTTCTTGATTTTTAGATCATTGAAGATTGCCTGGTTAAGCCAGGTTGGACTCTTGCCATACTTCCTATCTTTCCTACGCAGTGGTATAGTTTGCTCTTGCATCCTTAATAATGTCCCTTTGAAAAACTGCCAGTTGTCGTCAATTGCTTTTCCCTTTGGGTATGTCTTTACTGGCGATGTTAATGCACTGCTGCAGCAGCGCTTTAACTTGGCTGTGTAGTCATGGCACCAACGCTGGGAGAGAGCTCTCCTAGCACTGTAAAAAAAACACGCCCATGAGGGGAATACCTCCCAGCACTGGGAGCACGGCTCCCAGCGATGTAGCACTGTGTACTCTATCACATTACAGGGCTGAAACTTGCAGCGCTCTGGGGTGTGTGTGTGTTTTTTCACACCACTGAGCGAGAAAGTTGCACATTATAAAGTGGCAGTGTAGACAAGGCTAGACTTGCTTCTCACGGGAATCTTACCTACCAACTCCCTGCTTTTGCTAAAGTCTGCCTTCTTGAACTCCATCATCTTTCTTTTGCCCTTCTTCCTCCTACCATTCCTTAGAATCTTGAACTCTATCATTTCATGATCATGTCCACCAAAGCTGCCTTCCACTTTCAAATTCTCAAATTGTCAAAATCAAATCTAGAACAGCCTCTCCCCTAGTAGCTTTCGCCACCTACTGAAATAAAAAATTGTCTACAATACATTCCAATAATTTGTTGGATAATCTGTGCCCTGCTGTGTTATTTTCCCAACAGATGTCTGGGTAGTTGAAATCCCCCATCACCACAAAGAACATAAGGTTGTTCTTATTTGCTGATTTGTCCTTCTTTGTTAAAACTTGACAGTGGTGTGGGATGGAAGCATAAAGTGTTTATCTTCCAAATGACCTTGCCTAGATTCATGTTAGTGGGACGTGGGACATGTGGAGGATAATTTTAACTCTTAATTTCCTTAGGGTCTGCCTTCAATGTACTATGCTGGTGCGATCTCTGACCATTACAGTTCATGCGCTTGTCCTGTTGCCTTGACTGAGAAAGGTTTCTGATCAAAGGGCGTGTAGATACCTGCAGGCTCCTGGGGTAATATCTCATTGGAGAGGAAAGGGATTGTTCAGAAAGAGATTTTTAAATCCGTAGGGTAAAGATGAGCCAGATGGGTTTGTCTGTATGCAGGTGTATTTTATTCTCTAGGGGGCTGGGTAAAAAAGAGAGAGAGAAGTAGTTTCCCTTATTGAGGACCATCTATGCTCAACTGAAACTCTTCCTGGCAGAAGGAGTTCCTACTTATTTAGTACAGGGTCGAAATATGGCTGCCATCACACAGAGGCATTAGTGGTGCTGAAAGTAAGAAGACAGCCAAAAAGTCCTTTCCCTTCCTCAAACTCTCCCATGCATGTGGAAGCCAGAGTCTGGTCCTGAAGTTTTTTTGCTGTAAGATGGCTACCTTTACATCTGCTATTGTGTGGCCAGGGAGGTTGAAGTGTTCTCCTACAGGTTTTTGTATATTACCATTCCTGATATCTGACTTGTGTCCATTTATCCTCTTGCGTAGTGACTGTCCAGTTTGGCCAATGTACATAGCAGAGGGGCATTGCTGGCACATGATGACATATATAACATTGGTGGACGTGCAGGTGAATGAGCCGGTGATGTTGTAGCTGATCTGGTAGGTCCTGTGATGGTGTTGCTGGTGTAGATATGTGGGCAGAGTTGGCATCAAGGTTTGTTGCATGGGTTGGTTCCTGTGTTAGAGTTGTTATGGTGCAGTGCGTGGTTGCTGGTGAGAATATGCTTAAGGTTGGCGGGTTGTCTGTGGGCGAGGACTGGCCTGCCTCCCAAGGTCTGTGAAAGTGAGGGATCATTGTCCAGGATGGGTTGTAGATCATCACTTTCTCCAAAGAGAAACTGCTGAGCTCCAGTTCATTTGCAAATTTGACACCATCAGATCAGGATTAAACAAAGACTGTGAATGGCTATCCAACTACAGAAGCAGTTTCTCCTCCCTTGGTGTTCACACCTCAACTGCTAGCAGAGCACCTCACCCTCCCTGATTGAACTAACCTCGTTATCTCCATACTGATTTATACCTGCCTCTGGAAATTTCCATTACTTGCATCTGAAGAAGTGAGGTTCTTATCCACGAAAGCTTATGCTCCCAATACTTCTGTTAGTCTTAAAGGTGCCACAGGACCCTCTGTTGCTTTTTACAGCTTCAGACTAACACGGCTACCCCTCTGATGATTAAAGTTATAGTTTTTTAAATGCCTTTTGAAGATTCTGCAGATTGTACTAGTGCTAGTTGGCGCAGAGGGCCTCTGTAGTGTATATTGGAGTGAATTAGAGTTACACGTTTCTCTGAGCAAAGCTTGTACGCCACTATATCTTCCAAAGACATTTGCAGCTCCATCTGTAGTTCAATTGACAAGCATTTAACTCTTCTAAGATGTGGGTTTCAGAGGTGCAGCCAATATGTTTTCTATAACCTGAACATCTAGAAATTCATCTATTGACCTACCACTAGTATCAAGATAATATAGGCAGTGACTTAACACTTGACACCCATTTGCATCGGTGCATTCCTCAGCCATGTATACACATTTTCTGAATGCAGTGAGAGAGTTCTTCACTTTTTCAACGACTGAGTCTTCCACTGTGGCACTGCATACTTCTAACCAGTCAGTTGAGTTTCTTGCAGAAAGATAGTGAGCATTGGCTGGTCTTGGTTCTTGGAACCAGTGTCCAGCTTCCGCATTAACAAATGACAATGCACTTTACATTGGCCTCCAGTTTGTTGTGTGTGGTATCTCTTGCTTAAAGAGAAAGTATGATGTGACAGTCATGTTTCTTCGTATAAACTATGTCTTCAGCATTCTTAACAGCATCATTAAGTACTTCTAAAATTCGCTTTTACAATGACTGGCTTATAAGGCTTTCTGCATGTCGATGCACTCCAGAGGATTGGTGTTTTGCAGCCTTTTCACATAGTTTGCCAACAAACTAAGCTCCTCCACTTTTACTACATAAATCCATGGTATACTCACATCTTGAATACTGCATGCAGTCTGGTTGCCCCATCTCAAAAAAAAAAATATTGGAGTTGGAAAAGGTACCGAGAAGGGCAACTAAAATTATTAGGCGTATGAACAGTTTCTATATGAAGATAGATTAAAAAGACTGCTGGACTTTCTGGCTTGGACAAGTGACTACTAAGGGGGGGGGTTATGATAGAGAGCTATAAAATCTTGACTGTGGAGAAAGTTAAAAGCTCCCTCACATAACATACAAGACCTAGGAGGGGTCACCCAATGACATTAATAGGCAGCAGGTTTAAAATAAACAAAAGGAAGTACTGCTTCACACAGTCAACCTGTGGAACATTGTCAGAAAAAACAACAGCTGTGTGAGGAAGCTAGTCTTTGTTCATACTTTTCAAACCTATTATACTTTTTCAGGTACAAGTATTTGATCATACATTGTATACGCTTTTAAAGTGTGTATTAATGTTTCAATTTCAATTCAAATTTCCAACCAATGACAAAATTGGCAACACTGTTGTTACTAGTTTGACCACCGGGGTAACTGTTACTCCCTCTGCTCCTCCTTGTGCCGGGGTTTTACTATCTGCCACCGCCTCATCCCTGGACTTAACTCCATCTCCTCCCCCATCCCACATTTTGCCTTCAGCCCCTATCCAGCTGCTTGCCCTGCCCCCCCCGGCGACCAGTCAATTTTCGCCTGCTCAAGACCCTGGCCACTCCCCTCCTCCGATTTGTCCCCTTTGCCCCTTTTTAACCTCGGTAAAAAGCAGTCAGCAGAATCTTATGGCTAATAAGGGCAGAATGAAGGACAGCGGCTTCTGCAGATGTTACTGCGCATGCTCAGTACACCAGAAGTAGCAGATTCATGTACTACACTACAGGAAGCAGTTTCATGTACTACACTACGGCAGTGATTTAAAGGGCCAGAGAGAGGCTCCGGCCGCTGTGGAGAGCCCGGGCCCTTTAAAGTACTGCCAGCGCTTTAAAGTGCTGCTGCTGGAGCTCCAGCGGTGATTTAAAGGGCCAGGGGCTCCCCGCAGCGGCTGGAGCCCTGGGCCCTTTAAATCGCCACCGGAGAAGCTGGTCCAGTATGGCATGGCTTACTTTCACCCCTGCTCTGAGGTGGCATTGAGCATTCTCTCTCTCACGTGCTAGGTGGCTGGTTCCTGCTCCCATGCTCAGGGTCTGTCTGGTCGCCATATGTGGGGCTAGGAAAGAATTTCCCCCCAGGTCAGATTGGCAGTGACTTTAGGTTTTCACACCTTTCTCTGCAGTGTGGGTGTCACATGCCAGGATATCTCACTTTGGGCTGGTCCACACTAACCCCCCACTTCGAACTAAGATACGCAAATTCAGCTATGTTATTCACGTAGCTGAAGTCGAAGTATCTTAGTTCGAACTTACCGCGGGTTCACATGTGGCAGGCAGGCTCTCCCATCGACTCCGCGTACTCCTCTCGCGGAGCAGGAGTACCGGCGTCGAAGGCGAGCACTTCCGGGATCGATTTATCGCGTCTAGACAAGACGCAATAAATCGATCCCAGAAGATCAATTGCTTACCGCTGGACCCGGAGGTAAGTATAGACGTACCCTTTGACATTCCCCTGCCATTGGTGGGGGCCTTGGGTACTGGTGCACCTCAGACCCTTGTGTCTTTGCCTGTGGCACACAATAGTCTAGTCTCCTGTGGGCTGTGATAGTTTGGTCTAATTCTGGTTGTTCGGCTTGGTGTGTAGACGCTGGGTAGTGCTGGGGGCCTTGTGATATGCGGCAAGGGAGACTGGATGATCTGGTGGTCCCATCTGACAAACTCTGTGACAGCCAGAGTGGGGCATAGCTGAGGTTGGTGTAGCATACATGCAGCGGGCAGGGCTGGGAGAATGGCAGGGGGCAGCATCGCCAGGGGGCAGAGACCAGACTCTCAGCTGTCAATCCACTTCAATTTACAGAAGCCCGGTATTATTTAAATATTAATATATTTGCATAAATATACATATATTTGCATACACCCCCAGTAGATTTTAAATTGCTGACCAATCTAATCTAACTTCTGGCTGTAGACCCTCCCCTCATTCCTCTGAGGAGGTGATTGTGGGAAATAGGTCTTGTCAGTTTTCCATCTCTCTAGCAGATATTGTGATTAATTCCCCTTTCTGGGGTTCCGGTTCCCACAGCCACAGGGACTGACTCCTGTCTGGGTTCTCTCTCTGTCCCAGTAGGTGATGGGACGATGAATGAGAATGAGGAGGAGAACCCGCAGCAGAAAGGTGCTGAGCCAGTGGAACTGCATGGGACAGTATTGGGAAGAGCTGAAGGGGAAGTTTCCCAGAGCCCTGAGCAGGGAGAAGCCTGGGAGACACTGCAGGGGAGGAGCGGGCGGAAGTCCTCTTGAAGGTTTGGTAATTAGAAGGCAGGCTAAGGAAAACCTATTGTATTATTATTATTTAAATCAGCACTTTTTTCTTGCATCAGACTCATTGTTTCCATGCTATTTGACAGGGCCTTACTGCAATTATTTCCTGCTCTCACCCAGGGCAATGGCAGGTCCCTAAAACTGTGGGGGGGGAGGATCACCAGCACCCAAACCATTGCCCCACCCCCTGCTCTCGCCTCTCCCACTGAGACTCCACCCATAAGTTACTCCTCTCCGTCTCCTCCCCCCATTACTCGCTATTATAGCCCACTCTGTTCCAACGCCCCTGGCTCTCACTCCCCACATCATGGGGGCACAGTGTGAGCCTGGACAATACCCAGAAGAAAGGGAATATTTTCTCCCCAGTGAAAGGGGCTGGTGGGGAATGGCAGATCAAGCCCCCAGTCTCAGAACTGTAAAACACCAATTGCCCTGCATCATAGTCCAGATACACCCTGACCTTCCTTGGGTTCTATGCAGAGACAGGGGTTCTTTTGGGAGGTGGGAGTCCAGGACAGACACCTCCACTTCTGAAAAGTCCAGATCCCTGCCTCAGGTTTAAGGCTGATCCGTTCTTTCCTCTTCACATACTCCCTGGCCACCCCCATGGCCCAGGGTCCTCTCACACCCATCTCCACCTCCCAGTACCGTGTCCTTGAGGTGAACCCCTCAGAGCCCAGCACGCAGGGCTCCGAATCAAATCTCTTGTGACTTTCTGGTAGGTTCTTCTACTCAGAATCCCAGTCCATGGATTTCTGATCTGGATCCACCACAAGCCAAGGATACACCGTGTACAGGTCCAGGGTCATGTCCTCTGCAGAGAGATCCAGAGCATCAGGGCAGAGCCAAGGTGTGGGGAAGGAGGGAGTCAGAGCATCAGAGCAAAGCCCAACCTGGGCAGGGGTGAGAGGTGGAGAGGCCCCTGGGGGAGAGCCCCTCTGAGTGCCAGGTGCTAGAAGGAGAAAGAAGCACTGATGAAAGACATGAATACACTGCTCAGCATGGGGACAGGAGGAGGAGACAGCAGGAGAGGACTCTGTCCACAACCGGGAGGAGCCCAGAGGGGACACTGCAGACCAAAGGAATGGGAGGAGCCTGGGGTAGACACCACTGCCCAGCAGGAATAGCCCCACCAGCAGTAATTTAAAGGACTTACCGGTACGCCGCCGGAGTCCTGAGCGCGGGGCGTGGCCTCAACCGGAAGAGGTAGGACCTTTACTGATTTAAAGGCCCTGGGGCTCCCCGCAGCAGCTGGCACCCTGGGCCCTTTAAATCATCACCGGAGAAGCCGGTTCAGTCAGGCACGGCGTACTGGCTCTTGCCATACTGTATCTTACCGGCTTACTTTCACCTCTGCTCCCAGTCCGATCAGGATGGAGCAGGCAGCAGACAACAGCTGACCCACCTCCCCAACCCACCCTACTCAATGCCAGACAGCAGCAGTTATGGGGCTCAACAATGAGGAAGGAGATGGGGAGCAGGAAGGATGCTGCAGACCCCCAAAGTTCCTGCTGTCCCCCAGGGTTTAGAGACCTCCAGAAAGAGCCACAACCAGCTGCCCTGGAGCCCCTGCACACTCCACAGAGACCCCGGGCAAACCTCTGAGCAGGGAACTCAGGTGTAAATCCAGGGGCTTCCTTTCAAATCAGCACTGCCAGAACCGAGCAGCTGGAAAACCCACGGAAGTGAGGCGATTAGAGCCACCTCCCGAGCCCCACCTGACCTCCACCCCAACTCCGTCACAGAGACAGGCCAAGATCGCAAATTACACTGGGTGAAATGTAGACCCAGTGAAGCCAACGGAGACTCGACAGTGACTTCAGCAGGTCAGGATTTCACCCATTGTACACAGTTTGGCATGCGCTTACCTCTCACATACTCTGGAAGTTCCTCCAGTTTCAGGGGGTTTAACCTTTCTTCAGTCCTAAAAAAATCATATCCCCTGCTAGCTCTCTGCCTCGCTCTGCAATAGACGTAATTCTGCAAAGCCTCCATGAGGAATAGAATGGTAAATGGAACAGAGAAGCATGCACATACTACTCAATACACTTTGCACATCCTAAACAGAGAAAAGGAGAAAAAATCAGTATCCACGTCACTTAGTCAAACTCTTTGAAAAACTCTTCAATGGTTTTCTCCTATGTTGTATCCCAGACTTTCTTCACATCAGGGCCATTTCCTCTCTGGATGGTGAAAGGTTTGGAATTGCATTAGTCTCGGAATGATCTGGCTAAAACAGGGGTAGGCAACCTATGGCACGTGTGCCGAAGGCGGCACGCGAGCTGATTTTCAGTGGCACTCACACTGCCTGGGTCCTGGTCACCGTCCAGGGGGGTCTGCATTTTAATTTAATTTTAAATGAAGCTTCTTAAACATTTTAAAAACCTTATTTACTTTACATACAACAATAGCTTAGTTATAAATTATAGACTTAGGGTATGTTTACACTACGAAATTAGGTCGAATTTATAGAAGCCAGTTTTATAGAAATCGGTTGTATACAGCCAATTGTGTGTGTCCCCACATAAAATGCTCTAAGTGCATTAAGTCGGCGGACCGCGTCCACAGTACCGAGGCTAGCGTCAACTTCCGGAGCGTTGCACTGTGGGTAGCTATCCCACAGTTCCCGCAGTCTCTGCCACCCATTGGAATTCTGGGTTGAGAGCCCAATGCCTGATTGATGCAAAACAGTGTCGTGGGGGGGTTCTGGGTACATGTCGTCAGGCCCCTCCCCCTCCGTCAGAGCAACAGCAGACAATCGATTTGCACCTTTTTACCTGGGTTACCTGTGCAGACAACATACCATGCCAAGCATGGAGCCCGCTCAGCTCAGCTCACCGTCACCATATGTCATATGGGTGCCGGCAGATGTGGTACTGCATTGCTACACAGCAGCAGCTAATTGCCTTTTGGCAGTAGACGGTGCAGTATGACTGGTAGTCTTCATCGGCGATCTGGGTGCTGGCAGATGTGGGCTGCATTGCTACACAGCAGCAGCCCATTGCCTTCTGGCAGTAGATGGTGTATTACGACTGGTATCCGTCGTTGTCATACTGCAGTTCGATCAGATGATGGCTGAAACTCCGTATGTCCCCCAGTCATATTCTGCTGCCTTCCCAATGATTATGGCGGCTATCAGTTGTAGTACACTATTTTCTGCCAAGCGCCCAGTATTTTCTGCCAAGTACCCAGAAGATGCCGAGGGCTATCAGTCATGCTGCACCGTCGGCTGCCAGCTTAAGATGTAAAAAATAGATTTGTTCTGTATTCATTTGCTTCTCCCTCCCTCCGTGAAATCAACGGCCTGCTAAACCCAGGGTTTTGAGTTCAATCTTTGGGGGGGCCATTCTGTGTGACAGTTGTTTGTGTTTCTCCCTGATGCACAGCCACCTTTCTTGATTTTAATTCCCTGTACCTGTATGCCATGTCGTCACTCGCCCCTCCCTTCCTCCTTCAGTCAGACAATAGTTTCGCGCCTTTTTTCAGACCAGACGTCATAGCACTGGGATCATGGAGCCCGCTCAGATCACCGTGGCAATTATGAGCACTATGAACACCACACGCATTGTCCTGGAGTATATACAGAGCCAGGACATGCCAAAGCAAAACCAGGACCAGCCGATGAGGCGATTGCAGTGCGGCGACGAGAGTGATGAGGAAATTGACATGGACATAGACCTCACAGAAGGAACAGGCCCCAGCAATGTGCAATCATGGTGTTACTGGGGCAGATTCATGCCGTGGAACACAGATTCTGGGCCTGGGAAACAAGCACAGACTGGTGGGACCGCATCGTGTTGCAGGTCTCGGACGATTCCCAGTGGCTGCGAAACTTTCGCATGCGTAAGGGCAATTTCATGTAACTTTGTGACTTGCTTTCCCCTGCCCTGAAGCACCAGAATACCAGGATGAGAGCAGCCCTCACAGTTGAGAAGCGAGTGGTGATACCCCTGTGGAAGCTTGCAACACCAGACAGCTACCGGTCAGTCGGGAATCAATTTGGAGTGGGCAAATCTACTGTGGGGGCTGCTGTGATCCAAGTTGCCAGGGCAATCAAAGACCTGCTGATATCAAGGGTAGTGACTCTGGGAAACGTGCAGGCCATAGTGGATGGCTTTGCTGCAATGGGATTCCCAGACTGTGGTGGGGCGATAGACGGAACCCATATCCCTATCTTGGCACCAGAGCACATCAAGCCACCAAGTACATAAATTGCAATGGGTACTTTTCAATGCTGCTGCAAGCCCTGGTGGATCACAAGGGACGTTTCACCAACATCAACGTGGGATGGCCGGGAAAGGTACATGATGCTCGCGTCTTCAGGCACTCTGATCTGTTTCGAAAGCTGGAGGAAGGAACTTTCTTCCCGGACCAGAAAATAACCGTTGGGAATGTTGAAATGCCTATCGTGATCCTTGGGGACCCAGCCTACCCCTTAATGCCATGGCTCATGAAGCCGTACACAGGCAGCCTGGACAGTAGTCAGGACCTGCTCAACTACAGGCTGAGCAAGTGCCGAATGGTGGTGGAATGTGCATTTGGACGTTTAAAAGCACACTGGTGCAGCTTATTGACTCGCTCAGACCTCAGCAAAAAGAATATCCCCATTGTTATTGCTGCTTGCTGTGCACTCCACAATATCTGTGAGAGTAAGAGGGAGACATTTATGGCGGGGTGGGAGGTTGAGGCAAATCGCCTGGCTGCTGATTATGCGCAGCCAGACACCAGGGCTGTTAGAAGAGTACAGCAGGGTGCGGTGCGCATCAGAAAAGCTTTGAAAACGAGTTTTGTGACTGGCCAGGTTACAGTGTGAAACTTCTGTTTGTTTCTCCTTGATGAACCCTCCACCCCCCCACACCCGGTTCACTCTACTTCCCTGTAAACCAACCACCCCACCCTCCCCTCCCCCTTCGAGCACCGCTTGCAGAGTCATTGTTACTGCACATTCATGCATTCTTTATTAATTCATCACACAACTATGGGGATAATTGCCAAGGTAGCCCAAAAGGGGTGGGGGAGGAAGGAAGGAAAAGGACATACTGCAATTTAAAACTTTAACACTTATTGAAGGTCAATTCCGATGCTCGGGCAATCATCTGGGGTGGAGTGACTAGGTGACCGGAGACCCCCCCACCATGTTCTTGGGCGTCTGGGTGAGGAGGCAATGGGACTTGGGGAGGAGGGCTGTTGGTTACACAGGGGCTGTAGCGGCGGTCTCTGCTCCTGCTGCCTTTCCTGCAGCTCAACCATACGCTGGAGCATATCAGTTTGATGCTCCAGCTCCCGGAGCATCGACTCTTGCCCTCTGTCTGCAAGCTGACGCCATCTATCATCTTCAGCCCGCGATTCAGCCCGCCACCTCTCCTCTCGTTCATATTGTGCTTTTCTGTAGTCTGACACTGACTGCCTCCACGCATTCTGCTGTGCTCTTTCAGTGTGGGAGGACATCTGGAGCTCCGTGAACATATCATCCCGAGCCCCCCGTTTTCTCCTTCTAATCTTCGCTAGCCTCTGCGAAGGAGAAACATTTGCAGCTGGTGGAGGACAGGGGAGAGGTGGTTAAAAAAAAGACACATTTTAGAGAACAATGGGTACACTCTTTCACGTTAAATTTTGCTGTTCACATTAAACAGCACATGTGCTTTCGTTACAAGGTCGCATTTTTCCTCTTATATTGAGGGCCTGCCGGTTTGGTGTGAGAGATCACTCACGCAGTACCAGGCAACAGAATTTGGCTTGCAGGCAGCCATGGTAAGCCACAGTCTTTTGGCTTTTTTAACCCTCATAACATGTGGGAATGGTTTCAAACAGTAGCGCCCTCCTTTCCCGTACCAAGGACCCATTGGGTTGGCCATTTAAAATGGATTTGCAATGTAAAAGGAGGGGCTGGGATTTCCGGGTTAACATGCAGCACAAACCCAACTACCCCCTCCACACACATACCCCCAGTTCTCTGGGATGATCCCTTCACCCCTCCCCCCCACCACCACGTGGCTAACAGCGGGGAACATTTCTGTTCAGCCGAGCAGGAACGGGCACCTCTGAATGCCCCCTTAATAAAATCACCCCATTTCAACCAGGTGACCGTGAATGATATCACTCTCCTGAGGATAACAAAGAGAGATAAGGAATGGATGTTGTCTGCATGCCAGCAAAGACCGGGACCACAGATTGCCATGCTTTCTTATGCCATGCTTTGTTATGCAATGATTCCAGACTACGTGCTACTGGCCTGGCATGGTAAAGTGTCCTACCATGGCGGACGGGATAAGGCAGCCCTCCCCAAAAACCTTTTGCAAAGGCTTTGGGAGTACATGAAGGAGAGCTTTCTGGAGATGTCCCTGGAGGATTTCCGCTCCATCCCCATATACGTTAACAGACTTTTCCAGTAGCTGTACTGGCCACGATTGCCAGGGCAAATTAATCATTAATCATTAAACACGCTTGCTTTTAAACCATGTGTAATATTTACAAAGGTACACTCACTAGAGGTCCCTTGTGTGCCCTCAGGGTCTGGGAGCATGCCTTGGGTGAGTTCGGGCGTTACTGGTTCCAGGTCCAGGGTGATAAACATATCCTGGCTGTTGGGGAAACCAGTTTCTTCGCTTCCTTGCTGTGAGCTATCTTCATCATCATCATCATCTTCTGCATACCCCGAACCTGCTTCCCTGTTGCGTGTTTCTCCATTGACGGAGTCAAAGCACACGGTTGGGGTAGTGGTGGCTGCACCCCTTAGAATGGCATGCAGCTCCGCGTAGAAGCGGCATGTTTGCGGCTCTGCCCCAGACCTTCCGTTTGCCTCTCTGGCTTTGTGGTAGGCTTCCCTTAGCTCCTTAATTTTCATGTGGCACTGCTGTGCGTCCCTGTTATGGCCTCTGTCCTTCATGGCCTTTGAGACCTTTTCTAATATTTTGCCATTTCGTTTACCGCTACGGAGTTCAGCTAGCACTGATTCGTCTCCCCATATGGCGAGCAGATCCCATACCTCCCGTTCTGTCCATGCTGGAGCTCTTTTGCAATACTGGGACTCCATCATGGTTACCTGTGCTGATGAGCTCTGCGTGGTCTCCTGTGCTCTCCACGCTGGGCAAACAGGAAATGAAATTCAAAAGTTTGCGGGGCTTTTCCTGTCTACCTTGTCAGTGCATCTGAGTTGAGAGTGCTGTCCACAGCGGTCACAATGAAGCACTGGGATAGCTCCCGGAGGCCAATAACGTTGAATTCCGTCCACACTACCCCAAATCCGACCCGCAAAGGCCGATTTTAGCGCTAATCCCCTTGTCGGAGGTGGAGTAAAGAAACCGGTTTAAAGGGCCCTTTAAGTCGAAAGAAAGGGCTTCGTCGTGTGGACGTGTCCAGGCTTAATTCGATTTAACCCTGCTAAATTCGACCTAAACTCGTAGTGTAGGCCAGGCGTATGAGAGGGGACGGCGACTCAGGGCCTGTGCGCTTTTGTGCTTCTCTAGGGGGCATGGGGGAGGCCTAAGAACACTGCGGAGTGTTTCCTTCCTAAAAACAAAGACACAGTTTTGCTTGTTTTCTTCTTCCCAAAGATAGTGTTGTCTCTCTCCCCCCACCATCCCGGTAGCTGGAGGGTCGGGGGATTACAAACCCCCATGTGTGTTGGCAGATTTCTCACACTGCAGGTGGGGATGTTGAATCAGAACAGACAGATATTTTCCTTCCCACCCCCACCCCGGCACAGAGGGACGCTAGGGAAGGGCTCTCCCCGCACAGACCCCGCACAGGAGGAGCAGCGGCTCAACCTGGGCTCCCGGCTCACAATAGAGGCGGCAGGAGCTAGTAACAGGTTTCAGTGCGGGCCGGAGCTGCACAGGCTCAGCTCTCCAATGCTTCGCTGTCCCCTTCCTCCCCCGCCCCAGCACCCAGCAGCTACCGCGCGCAGCTACTCCAACCCCTTCCTGTCCCCTGTATCAGCAGCTCGGGCTGCAGCGCTCCGGGACCGTGGCTTTCTCCGGGGGCTGGAACCAGCCCCTGGGGCAGCCCCGGGCTCTGCCGACACCAGCTCTTGAGCCGCAAACTCCAGGTGAGTGGAGAGACCCGGGGGAAAGTGCTGGGGCCGGGCAGGAAAGTGACTCTGCACCAACGCCCCCTCCTCGCCCCAGCTCTGCTCCCGGGGGGCGGGGGTCTGCGAGTCCCAGAGGTGCTGCCCTCCCTGACACCCCCCCCGGCTCTGCCCCCCTAAGCGCCTGCAGGAGCCGAGCCAGCTCCGGGAGAGCGAACGCCCCGGGACCGGGCCAGGGATCGAGTCTTCCATTCCGAGGGGAGACAAGGGGAGAGACTGGAAGGGCCAGAAGGAACAATCAGTGGGGAGGGAGGTCAGAGGCACCAGCCCTGCCAACCTAGCGAGGTCTGTTCAGGGCTTCCGGGTCCTGACTGGAAAGGACCTAAAGGAGGAGAAAGTCTTTAACACTGTGACCGTAACAGCCTTTCCTGTAGCAGAGCAGCTGGAGGTAGAGGCCAAGGCCCCGGCAGGAAGGGCAAGGTAGAGGCAGCCCCCCATGAGCTAAGAAGCTGCCAGGGAGCTGCACTTCACTGCAAACGGTTTGATATTGCTCCCGAAAAATACTCTAGCAGGCCTGACACTAACCCAGCGCTGAGGTTTACTCATGTTTTCTAAATTTAATTTCTATTTCAGCATAAAGCAGAAATTGTCCCTTTGCAGACAAAGGGCTGACACATCTGTCAGTGTCAATAACAACAAAAAAGGCCAGAAAACAGTATTGCCAGGCCCAGCAGTTGAAAAATCATGACTCAGTCCCCCCAAATCAGGAGATTGGCTTACAAATAATGAGGTTTTTTGAAAAACTTAAATTCTGCTTCTTTTCTCTTTGCCCTCTGGATTCTGTACCTTTAGGGTGTACCCACTTTGTGTTTTTAAGCTTTTCTCTTAGCCACAATGGCTAGAAACTTGGTTTTCACCAAAATAAAAAAAAAACAAGTTTCTCACCTGATCACTTGAATCCAGGAGGTGGGGTGCAGCTTTAAGAAAAATGTGAGCTATCCCATGAGTTACAGTAACAGTGTGAGAATTGGCAACTCTGACATAGGCCCTTCTCCTGGGAATACTAAATCCTCACTGGGCTCAAAGTTAAGCATGTGTATGAGCAATTGCAGACTCCAGGCCTAGTGTATGAAATGTCTTAGGGTAAACTCCCCCTTGACTTGCATCTGAAGAAGTGAGGTTCTTACCCATGAAAGCTTATGCTCCCAATACTTCTGTTAGTCTTAAAGGTGCCACAGGACCCTCTGTTACTTTTTACAGATTCAGACTAACACAGCTACCCCTCTGATACTTGAGCAAATGTTAACTCAGCCCTAGACAGAGCAGATGAAAGTCACACCTGAGCCAGGCTGCCTTGATGTGAGCTGGTGGCTTGAGGAGGATGTGGAACAGACAGCTGTTTGCATCCTTGCAGAAGAGTGGGTGCTTTGAGATGCCTAAGGCTCCTACCGGGGGTGTAACACATTCCCTAGATATCTGGCTCCCCAAATAGCCTCCACAAACATGTTCTGATCCATTTGGATCCCACCTGCCTTCAGTGCAGGAAGGGGCTGGCTTGAAGTCATGAAATGTTCTTGGTAACAACTATTCCATGGCTGTTTAATTCACCCTGATCTCATCTGGTTTCTTTCCCCCTTGGCAGGATTTCTGATTCTCAAAACCCAGCGTGGTCTCCAGATGGAACAAGGGGAAGAGCTGTGGGTCCCAAATCTCCAGGGTGCTGAGGAAACGGAGAGTCCAAGAGGCTCATGGGCAGGTGAGGAATTGGCTAAACAAACTCTGAAATCTCTGTGGCATTTCCCTGGGGCCTGTCAGCCTGGACTCGAGTCCATTTCCAAACAATGAGTTACATATAGTTCCAGGCACTGCCCCTGCCTAAAGTCCTGCAGCCAACTTTTGTGGTTGTACAACCTTGTTTTCCCATTTTTTAAACCAGAAGGCTTTTCTCTCCCCCATAACTGTTTGAGGACATCTAACACTACAGAAGAGATAGCGAAACTTCCATGCCAAGTGCTGGCACTAGCACAAAGCAGACTGGGGTGAAATAGAAAATGCTCTCTAAACCCTTCATTGACATGACATTAGGTGTCACCTGCAGCAGGTTAGAGATTTTCAGACAGGAGTGTGATTTTAAGTTGATGCTGTCCATTTAACTGTCTGATCTCTGAGGGCACTAATCTCCCGTCCCTCCCTCACTGCAAGTTTGCTTTTTCCAAAATACTGTGCAAGTAAATGCAGCTGGAGCATCAGTTTGTTCGTTTATCTTTATTGAAATTAAAACATCTGATTGTAAAGAGGGATTTGGGTTTTCAGACTAAAACAATCTGTTAGTTACACTCACTCATTGTCTTGTGTCTATGTGGGGCTGTTAGCTCCAAAATTAGAGGCACCCCATAATGGCCTGCCTACCCCAATAATTCTGTTAATTTATCTGTTTTGGTAGGTAAAAGGGGACGGCCCACCCTAGAACATTGCCAGGGTTTTACCAGGGGGTTTCTCTCCAAACTTTGGAGGACTCCCCAGAACAGATTAGCTCTGTTGACCCTTGGGAAGAAACTGATACAGGCTTCCTCTCAAAGGATTGACACTCAGGCAGTATTCTTTATTTAGCACAATATTCCTTAATACAAATTTGTTAAAAGAATAAAGAATCCATAAATTTTCTTAACAAGGCATAAACTCTATTAGCACAGATACACTTCAAAGTATTGAAAATTGCAATACCATACAACTGAAAATAGCTTCATGTGGTTATGTTCCACATGTGATGGCCAGAAACATATAGACTGCCGATAGCAAATCCTTACACATTTAAATCATAACAAACATCCAGCTTTATTACACTACGCATACACATTCACACAGTTTAATTATTCTTTATAGGAGGATTATCCTGCTTACTTTCTCTGCTGTCTTCTTTTCTCTCTGACAGCTCCTTCTGTTCTGTTACTGTTATTGGTGTTGCTACTGCTTATCTCTTCTTAAGTGATTTTAACTCTTTTCTTCTTCTTCTTCTTCTTGATTTTCCTTCTGTTCACTCACACACTAGTACCTTCTACTTGCCTCATACCGAGTGAAATCTGCCAGTTTTCTGCCTTAAATACAGATTCTAGCCTTCTCTGATTGGTTTATAAAAAGGAAAGGCCCAATCATGGGTGCTAACCTATCTGTCAATCAAAGCCAGACCAAATTGAAAACTTGTGCCTTTTTTGACTGACCTGCTTGAAGACTTGCCTCTTGTCTGACTGACCACTCCCTTTAGGTTTTGGAGTGACCTTTATTTCTGCTCAGCCTGGCTGCTTGCTATTGGCCAAATCTCTCCCAGACCTCCATTTTGGATTTCTCTGACTGTGACTGCTTGTGACCACTATCTTGTTATTGCTAGCCATAACCACCTAAAACCAGGGCTGCCGGGGGGGGGGGGGCAAGTGGGGCAATTTGCCCCAGGCCCCACAGGGGCCCCCATGAGAGTTTTTCGGGGCCCCTGGAGCTGGGTCCTTCACTTGCTCCAGGGGCCCCGAAAAACTCTCGCGGGGTCCGGGCCCCTGGAGCTTCTTCCGCTCTGGGTCTTCGGCGGCAATTCGGCGGTGGGGGGTCCTTCCGCCCCAAGTCCCCTGAATCCTCTGGGCGACCCTGCCTAAAACTATCTTTATTAATTATTAAATCTCTGTAATTATAAACAACTGCCCACATCTAAGTATACTCTAACACTACGATTCACTGTCACCACTCTGTTTTTTATTATTTTAAACAAGTTTAATTTCAATCTCTCCCCACTTCAGCTAGTGGTGGCAGTGCAGAAGCCTTAGTGCTGTATTTCTTACGTAGAACACAGCAGCTGAAACATCTCTTGTGTCATGGTGCTGTGCCTGGATCAGCCACCCCACTGGCATTGCTGGTGCAGAGGACTCAGCAGCAGCTGGTTTCAGAGCTGTGTTGATCACCCCTGCTATAAGCAAGTCTGAAATTCCCCAGAGCAGACAGGCTTTAAACTGGACTCTGAGCTGCTCCTCAGGGCAGGGATAGTGTCTCTGTCTGTGTTTGTGGAGTACTGAGCACAACAGGGCCCCGATTCTGCTTGGGGTCTCTGAGCACGAGATAATAACTCTATTGCCCACATCCCCTCCCCTCCCAGAGCCTGTGGCCTTGTCTGCATTAGAGACTTAATTGGTTTGTAATTAGGCTGGTTGTATTGAAATGACCCAGGGTGCCGGCACCAGCCCTGCTGAGTTGGTTTGGGAACACTTGCACTTCCTCAATTCAGCTGCCATGTCCTTGAGGTTCCTGGCCTGCAGCCTGCTCCCTTCTGGCCATGACAGACGCCATCCTGGGTCCGTTACATCCATTCAGAAAACTGCTACAAAGATCATCTTCCTGGCTTGTACTGTCACTATGGTAACTCCCCCCCCCCGAACCTCCCACATCCTCCTGGGACCTCCCTTCAGTGCATCAAATATAAACGACTTGTGTCACTTTTAAGGCCTTTCACAGCCTCGCCCTGCCCTACCCACCATCTCCGATGTGTTACCGAGAGGCAGAACCCCGCCTCTGCTCTGCCAGCTGTACTAGCCATGTTGCCCATCAGTCTGCACTGTCCTCAAGTTTCCTGCCCCCCCCCCCCCACTCCCGCTGTCCTCTGAGCATGAGAGGAGCTCACTGTAAACTACACAAAGCCACTCCATTGTCCCCCTTAAGATTCCTCCTTAAAACTGACCTCTGCCATGGTAAGCGCTTCAGGGCAAGGGACTGGGTGTGTATATGAGTGTGTTTGTACACGGTGCCTAACTGCGTGTGTGTGTGTGTGTACATGGTGCCCACCTGTGTGTGTATACAGTGCCTAGCTCTGTGTGTGTGCGTGTGCACATTGTGCCTAGTTCTGTGTGTGGGTGTATGCAGTGCCTGGCTGCGTGCATGTGTGTATTTGCACACGGTGCTTAGCAGCGTGCGTGTGTGTGTGTGTACTCGGTGCCTCGCTGTGTGTTTGTGTGTCTGTGTGTGTACATGATGTCTAAGCTGTGTGTGTGTGTACACAGTGCCTAGCTGTGTGTAGGTGTGTGTGTGCCTAGCACAGTAGGGCCCTATACGCATAATTAATACTATTTAGAGAGTAATTTTCTCCAGCATGCACAGAACCTGGGGATTTTAGTGCTTCCTCTCATTATTGTTACCAGTTACGGTTTCTATTGTGGCTGCTGAACCTGACTCACTAGGTTCATTCATTCCCCAAAATGCGGTTTCTTGAAATCTCACTCCCCTGCCCTGCTGCATCCTCTGACAAAACCCTCCCATTATCACTGTGCTGAGCCTCGCACTTGTGCTCATGGGCCCCAAGATTCCCTCCTCACACTCTCACTGGGCTCAGCTCTGGCAGTGAGAAGCAGATCCATGCAGCTCCGTCCCAGGTTAGATCTCGTCTTTCTGAGATCCAGACGTGCTATCTGTGTATTTGAGGGGCCCCTTTGATGATGTGTGTCTGGCTGTGTCTTCTGAGCAGAGATGTGGGAGTCCAGTTCCCCATTAGCAGAGTGGCTGGACTTTGAGACCCTGGAGAGCTGGCAGAGGTATTTCACTGCTTTGAAATGGGCTGGGGTTAAAATCTGGGAACATTCTCTGTGATAAATATCCTACAAAGAGGTAATTCACCCTGGTCTTGGAAAAGCAATGTGGTCTCCCATCTGGAATGAGGAGAACAGTTATGGTGTCTGATCTCCAGGGCAAAGGAGGCCTGCACAGGTGAGGAATCAGTTAAACCAGCTTGGGGGAAAACAGGAAGTGAAGAAAAATCAGGTTCCCTTGAAGGGCGCATGAGCTCCTGGGTGGTCAGGATTGTCCCCAGCCAGTGTCATAACCTCATGGCAGATGTCACTCACGGCTTCCCGCCCCCTGATTCACACCTGGCAACAGCTGCGTTTCCCCGGAGTGTTTGGATGGGTTGTGTAGGTTCAATTTGCCCCCTCCTCTCAGGAAGGGGTGGGAGGGGAATTCAGCTTCTGGTGTACTGATCTTACAGTAGTCCCAGTAGTTACTTTGGTTTGTTCCCCCGGCACAGGGAATGACTCCTGTCTGGATTCTGTCTCTGTCCCAGCAGGTGATGGGACGGTGAGTGAGAGCGAGGAGGAGAACCCTGAGCAGGAAGGTTCTGAGCAAGTGGAACCGCATGAGGCGGGACCAGGGAGATCTGATGGGGATGTTTTCCCCGAGCTGGGTGAAGCCTGCGGGAGTCAGGGAAGGTCAGAGAAGGAGCAGGGAAGACACCCAGAAGAGAGACAGGAGAATCCCGGTCACACTGGGGAACATTTGGGGAGACACAATGACTCTACAATCCACAGGGGACTCTGCCTCGGGGAGAAACCCAACACGTGTGAGGACTGTGGGAAAAGCTTCAGCCTGAGGTCAAATCTGATCACCCATCAGAGACTACACCTGGGGGAAAGACCCTACCAGTGCCCAGAGTGCGGGCGCTGCTTCAGCCAGAGCTCGCATCTCATCACGCACCAGCGTCTGCACACGGGAGAGCGGCCCTACCGGTGCCGGGACTGTGGGAAGAGCTTCAATGTGAACTCAGACCTGATTAAACACCAGCGAACGCACACGGGCGAGAGGCCCTACCCCTGCACTGAGTGTGGGCGGCGATTCAGCAGCAGCTCCAACCTCACGAGGCACCAGCGGCTGCACACGGGTGAGAGACCCTATCGGTGTGAGGCCTGTGGGGAAAGCTTCCGGGACTGCTCATCCCTCACGATCCACCAGAGGGCACACACAGGAGAGAGGCCCTATGTCTGCCCCGACTGCGGGAAAGGCTTCACTGACAGCTCCCTCCTCATCAAGCATCAGAGGACGCACCAGACAGAGAAGTGCTTTAACTGCCCTGACTGCGGGAAAAGCTTCTCCACCAGCACGTACCTGGCCAGGCACCAGAGAACCCACCTGGCTGAGAAGCCCTATCGGTGCGATGAGTGTGGCAGGGGATACAGCCAGTTCGCTCACCTCACCACTCACCAGAGAGTGCACACAGGAGAGAGGCCCTACATCTGCCCTGACTGCGGCAAAAGCTTCACCACCAGCTCTGCCTTGACCAAGCACAAGAGAATCCACACGGGAGAGAGACCCTACGTCTGCCCCGACTGTGGGAAAAGCTTCACTCAGAGCTCAAACGTTATCACCCACTGGAGACTCCAGCACGGGAAATCCCTGTGAGACCCCTGGCATGGCCACCACGGGAACAGCAGCTCTGCCCATCCCCACCCCCAGCCTCAGAAATCCCTGTGAGACCCCCGGCACTGACGCCACAGGAACAGCAGCTCTGCCTGCTGATTCCCACCCATGGCACCAGCCTTTTGCCTGCCCTTTCATGGCATAGCAAGCGGCAGCGGCCAATGACCCCTTGGCTTTGTGGATTGGCTCTCCTCAGGGCTGTTGAGTCTCTCTGCCTCCTGCTGATCTGGTGCAAGGGAGAGAGAAGAAACCTACTACTGGTGCCAGCTCCCTAGAGTGAAGTCTCCCCATTTCCATCCCCACTGCACCTACTCCAGTGCTTTAGGGCTGGGGTCATACAAACCCTCTCCCCTCCAGCAGGGTTCTTGGGTTGTTGGTTTCCTGCTGGGTCTGGTCAGTGCCTGTCACATGTTCATAAAAGTTTCATTCCTTAAACTCACATGTTTTCTTGAAGAGCAGCTGTAGTGCTGGTGTCAGCAGATCCAGCAGACTAGCTGGGCCTGTGGAGGACATGGACAGTGGGTGGGGATCAGTGGGGGGAAGGAAGCAGGGTGCCTTAGAGCTGAGGTTCTGGTCCATAATGATCAGAGCTCAGAATAATGCCAACCAATTTCCCACAAAGATTATTTGAATTTGTGTCTGGGTTTTCTTTGGCCCTGTTCATGCCCCTTTGTGATCATTTGCTCTCAAGCAATTGTGCTTTACTAGCTCAGGTGTTTGTGGAAATGAATTTCCAAGTTGCCCATGTGAGTAATCCGTTAAACCAGATTTTAAATCCAAAATCATCCAGCCAAGAACAAACAATACCATGTGACTTACATGGCCCAGTACAACTAACGAACACACTTGATAGTTCAGCTATAGAGTATTTGCAATTAAACCAGAGAGTGAAGCAATTCGAAAAGATACTCATCCAACAACCAGTACATCTGAGGGAATCATGATCTATTTGCAGATCTACATTGCAGGCAAATATGCTCAATTCCTGGAAGAAATTCATCATTATGAGCTAATTGCTCATCTCTTCAGTATGAGCTAATTGTTCATCTTTAGCAATGAGATGCAGAGAAAATGAATCCCAAACAACTTATCCTGTGTTACACAAAATGCCTGATCTCGGCTCATTTCACTTTGAAGCAAGGAAGTGATGGGGTTTCAGTGCTATTAAACAATTCTCACTGATCACAAGGATTTGAGTCTACTGGGTGATTGGGCAGCACAGAGGCAGATGAAGTTCAGCATAGAGAGGAACAAAGTGAAGCATGTTGGAAAGAACACTTTGTGTTAGGCAGACACCCCGAAACAAACTGTAACCACAAAGGAAAAAGGCCGAGGGATCATTCAGGGCAGCTTAGTGTAAACATCCTCTCAAGGCACAGAGATGGTTTAACACAACCCAGAGGCTGTATGTAAATGGGGTCTGAATGAACTCTCCCCTGACATCTAGAACTGAGCTGCGGGGAAAAGACTTCAGGAGCAGACTGTGTTTACACTGACGCCTACTCTGCCTAGGTGCGCAGCAGATGGAGCTGCTTTGCCAAAGTGATCAGTTCTGGATGGTTTTGAGTTACAAATCACTCTAGTATTTGAAAGCAGGGGCAATGAAATGTTATCCTGATTGGACAAGTAACGGGCAGCAGAACTGTGCTTAGCCTGCCCTGATTGAAAGGGTCACCCTAAACTGAACCTCACTTGCTAAGCAGGGGCTAGAGATGTCAAATCCCTATGAAGGGGAGAGGTTTGTATGTGATGTGGACTCTGTTTAAAGAGTTCTAGGCACCATTTGATCCTTCCTCCTCCTCCAGGATTTAAAAATAGCTGATTAGACTCAATTGAGAGTTATCATTTCTGCTCAGCCATTACCACAGCTGAATCCCTGATAGCCAGTCTAGGGGTTATGTCTTGGACCTGGTGCAGGGATAGTGGTGAAATGAAGGACAATGCAGAAGTTGTACTGTCAGTGAGGTTCCCTCTGACCCACTGAAATCACCTGACTTAAGCGGTGGAACCTCAGAACATGGTGTCACAGAAGTTGTAGTGAACCTCCAACAGCAGCAGGAAGCAACCAGAGGCAGTAGCAAGCAGCCAGTTGCAGAGGAGCATAGCAACTGCAGAGACATAGCTCAATGCTCCCTCCCTTTCTGTGGGCGAGGAGGTGAACCTTTATGAATGTACCTCGAAATTCTGGGTCTTCGCTGACTGAGGACAGCAACTGTGAGGAGGTGCAGCAGTGGGAGAGGTGAGTGAGATGTGTTAAAGGGACATTCATTCATTGGACTTTCCCACTGCAATGTGGGAAATTGAGGTAAAAGACACTGCCCAACACACTGCGGTCACATGCTTGGAACGTGGTTGTGGTGTTTTCCCAATTTAACACTTGGTTCCTTTTCCCTTCTAATAAAAGTTCTCTTTCGTTCTACACTGACTCAGTGCTTGCAAGTGGGGCAGTACTACCTCTTAGAAGCACCCAGAGGTGGTGTTCAGTTTTCCCAGATTCCTGGGTGGAGGCTGTAGCTGGTTCTGTTTTGTATTGTTTAAGAGGGACCCGAGATATTGAATCCGGCCCTTGTTGCTGTTGTCACTGGCTGGCAGAAGGGTTCCATTAGCCCAGATAATGTGACTGCAGATGATTGTTCTGTCAGTCAGTAGTGTTGTATGGTGCACTCACATCTCCAGTGTAGTGTTCAGTGCCAAGAGGCCAGTACAGGAATGAATATGCATGAGTAGGGCCCTACCAAATTCACTGTCCATTTTCATAAATTTTTAAAATCTTGAATTTCACAGTTTCAGATATTTAAATCTTAAATTTCATGGGGGTGTAATAAAACATGAATATGTATTTTAAAATGGCAAAATATAAACATGTAAAGCCCTTAACACTCAACATTTCTCAAACTGGGGGTCCCGACACAAAAGGGGGTCGCAAAGCTATTGTAGGGGGTTCACAGTATTGCCATCCTTCCTTCTGCACTGCCTTCAGAGCTGGGCACCAGCTCTGAAGACAGTGCCAATGCCAGCAGCAGCACAGAAGTAAGGGTGGCAATAATGTGACTCCTCCCTACAGTAACCTTGCAACCCTCTTTTGGATCGGGACCCCCAGTTTGAGAAACGCTGTGAATTTTTGTATACTTTTACCCTATAGTATAGTATAGAGTAAAAGTATTCAAAAGACCAGATTTCATGGGGGAGACCAGATTTCACGGTTGGTGACGTGTTTTTTCATGGCCGTGAATTTGGTAGGACCCTACATATAAGGTATATAGTGGTTCCTGGGGCCATCCATCATTTCTCAGTGTTGAGCCGTGCATCCTTATCACTGCATTTCATTCCCTGTTCAGAGAAATGGGAGTGTGGATCCTCAGTATTACAGAGCTTGCCCCCTTCCCTGTGTGTCTGATGTCAGCTGAGATCATCTGAACTGCCCTCACACATCTAAACGAAAGACCCTGACTCCCACTGCCAGAGCCTCTCAGCCCTGCTCTCTAACCAGGCAGATTGCCAAGGGACCCGCATTCCCCATCCCAACCCCTCCCACTCACCACAAGCGATGAAGGAAGGACAGGGCGACCCAGAGAAGGTGGCAGTAAAAGTGAAGAGATGGGACTGACCAGTCACACTGCACAATGAGATCTTGCCCATGCCACTGTCCAGGAAAATCCCACCCCCAAGCTGGGTTGGTGGGAAGGAGCCAGGGGGTGGCAAAAATCTCCCTTCAGCCAGAGGAGCCAGTACCCATGCTCAGGTGATAGACCCCCTCACCCCCTTCCTGCTCACAGGTTCCCTACAAGCCCCCAGTCCCCTCTCACTCTTGTCTCCCACCCTCACCTTCCAATAATGCCACCTGCTGAAGAACCCCCCAGCGCCCAGGTCATAGCCACCAGGATCAACTCGATCTGGATTGTTGGGCCGGTCCTACCATGTGTCTCAGAGCCTCACGTGTCTCTGATTCACAGACAGGATGAGCCATGTCTGAATCCAGAGTCACATGCACTGGGGAAGAGAGTCACAGGGTCATTGTGAGAAGAGAGATCGGTCAATGAACTTAAAGGGAATTAACCTGCCTCCCCATTAATCACTCTTTAATCGCTATGTCAGGCTGTCTGGCATGGCTCACGGCTGTGACTGCCTGCCTCGGGGCAGACTGTCAAAAACAGGGCAGACACCCACTGATGGTTTGTTCTGTAACTAGATTTCACCAAGCCAGTAACAAATGTGAACTCCTGGATCACTGTATCAGTCTTGCCATGGAGTCACGGATAGTCCCCTTAGACTCGCCAGCCTATTTTGCCACCCAGACAAACTGGACTTGGTGATAAATGGACACTTACACCAAAAATCACACGGCACTTAGGTTGCTCCCAGACCCCAGTCACTTACCCCAGGTCAATTGGTATCCTAGATCAGAGGTTCTCAGTCCGTGAGCTCCATTCAGGTGGTCTGCAGATAGTTCCCTCCATTCCCTGGGTGGCTGCACACTAGAGAATGAAGGGCCACCCACCTAATTAGTGGAGCCGCGCAGGCATGGCTCCACTAATTAGGTGCCTGGACCCTGGAGAAGATGCACATGTAAGGTGAGGTGGTGGCCTTGGGGGGAATAGGGGGTAGGTGGGAGGAGGCAGTGGGGTGAGAAGAGGGGGTGAGGGGAACTTGTGACATGCAGGGCTGTGGCGGCCAGAGAAAGAGGCGACTTTCCCCAGCTCCAGGGCTGCAGCTGTGGGTGAGAGATGGCCCTCCTTCCCAGCCTCAGCTCTATGGCTGCTGTGGCAGGGGAGAGACCCCCTTCCTTCCCAGCCCCAGCTCGGGGGCTGCCACGGTGGGGGAGAGAGGGAGAGACTGCCCTCCTTCCCAGCCCCAGCTCGGGGGCTGCTGCAGCGGGGGAGAGAGGGCATATCCATCACATTAGAAAGGTAAGACTATTGATATTAAAATGAGTTGTGTGCTTTTATTTGTAGAACAAAAAACATTATTAAGTTTTTTTTAATATAGCGCTTTTATCCAAAGCACTTTACAATAGTTAGCTAACAGTACAAACAACATTTGGAAAGATCATTAAGTGGTCCGCCAAGACCTTCAGCAATTTTCACGTGGTCCGTGGGAAAAAAAAGTTTGAGAACCACTTACACCAAGGACGCCTGTAGCCGGTCCTGTAATAAACTATCTAAAGGTTTATTAACTAGGAAAAAGAAATGAGAGTTATGTACAGGTTCAGAGCAAACATTTTCAAAGTTATATTAAAGAAAAATTTACATATTTCCTGATAGCCTGGAATAGCGACATTACAAGTGAGATTAATGCAGGCAGCAACTTACAAGCAGTTCATAGCATCTAAACATGAAATACATTCTTACAAGACTAATACCTATTTTGAACAAAATTAACATACAGGTGAACTGGTCTGGTTTCCAGCTATGAGTGTGTCCATTCTTAGCTAACACCTATGGCCTTAGCCAGAGTTGGCACTTGGTTTACCAGCATCACGCATGCAATTGTATGAGTTGTGCGCAGAATCATCATGCACTTCCTGAGAGAGAAACAATTTCGGGACTGCCCAGGCCGTGTCATAGATGCCTCCTATGGGGGGTGCAGAGGAGCAGTGTTCGAGGGGGGGAACAAGCAGCAGTTCCAACTGCTCCATGCATGCAGGTCAGTTGCCCCATATAGGCGCAGGAGGAGAGTGCAGGGGTTAGGGACGAAGTTGGCATAGTGCAGGGGTTGGGGCGCAGAAGGGTTGGGGATGCAGGAGGGCGGGGCAGGGGTTAGAGGCAAAATATGACAACTAAAAAAGAATGTCTGCCTACAAAACTATTTCATTAAAGAAGATTTCAGTCAGTAATGAACATTCCCCTAAAATCCAGGACAGCTCTCTTATCCCCTATGGCCTGCTTTACATCTTAAACTTTTAAAAGGTTTAAAAAAACTTTACTTGATATGATTAAAATTTGTATGTTAGCAAAAGAACATGACTGTTTCCAACTGAGGGGGAAAAAAGACAGGATAGGAGGGGGAAGGGAGAGAGTGGTGAGAGTTGGGGCTGTTTCTTCAGATGCTTTATCTCTGAACTTCCTGCAGTCACAAAGCTCTGGCTTTTGTCTTTTAAAATTTTTATTTTTTTATTTATAAAAATCATCAATTGTGGGTTTTACACTGTATCCTAAATTTTACAACTTTTGTTACAATTTACAAGTAGAGCAGTTTTTATTTTGTTGATTTTTTTAATATTCTGGTCAATTCATTTAGGCAAAATTCTAAAAAGCAAACTTAGAAATCTCTGACATGTCTTTTTACATTTTTTTAAATTGTAAAACCCTTCTTTACATGAGGGTTTTGCATAATATTGCTATTCCCCAGCAACTTATTTCTTCACAATTTATATTCTTGTAAACTATTTGTTCAGGATTTTTTCTTACTATGCAAGTCATTTAGGTAAAAAATTACTGAAGTCTTTATTTAAGTTGCAACAGAAGGTCCTGTGGCACCTTTGAGACTAACTGTTAGTCTCAAAGGTGCCACAGGACCCTCTGTTGCTTTTTACAGATTCAGACTAACACGGCTACCCCTCTGATACTTTATTTAAGTTGTGCCACAGAGATGATAATTATTTACTTATGGAAATTAAGTAATATTAGCATCTTTTTAAAATGTAAAAACATGCTTACATTATTTTTAAAATGTCTGATAGTATAGCTTATACTCACTTTGTTTAATGTCAGTACTGGGTGGTTAAAATTCTTTTGCTACAAAAGTTAACAGTTTAAAAAAGGGGGGTATGTTTCTTCACTAAAGTTGCTCAATTCTTTAGCAAAAGGGCTTGCTTCACCACAATTTACAAATGTCAATTTTATTTCATTAGCCCTAAAACATGAATTTTGGTTATTTTACCTTTAAAAGCTACAAAACTGCTTCCATGCTATCTTTTAAAAGTTAATTTGGTAAGACATTTTTAAAAAGTCAAAATCTTATCTCTGGTCAAAAGGGTTGTCAGCTCTTTTAGTCTTTCCATCTTTAGAGCAGTTTGGGGTTGCTTTGCACCCTGACAAAACTTTAAAAAGCACTATTTCTACAGAATAGCCTTTGTTTAAAAAAAATATTACTGAGGTATAAAGTTTAATTTCCAATACACGGGGCATGCAGGAGGCTGCTCTTTGAAAACTGGTGAGGTAGAATAATCAAGGGTTCTAAAAATACATTCCTTTAAGCAAATGGAATAAGGGAAATTGATATAAAGGTTAAACATAATGAGGTTTCATGAGAGTCTTTCTACCATTTTTAAAGACCCAAGCTAAAGGCTTTATGTAAAAAGAGGTAATTTAATTTCTGCTCAAAACTAAAAACAAATAAGGATATCTGCTAAATTTACATACATTTTGTAATTAAAGAAACCTGTACACATGCTCCTTTTGCTTGATCTTTTATAAGTTTGTAAAAACTTTACTTGGTTTAACAGCATTTAGATTTTAAAAACATATGGGGGAAAATACCCTTCTTATCTATGGTAAAAAGTGTTAACTGTTTTACATGTTAGTTTTTCTTTTATGTTAGCCTGCATGTGTTTTGTATAAAGTGTGTAAACCTGAAGCTTTCTTTACAGATTGCAGGTTTTTAGAACAGTTTTCCTTTAGCCAAAACTTTAAAGGCTGGTGTGTATTTGTTAAAACTTTACTTGGTTTAACAGCATTTAGATTTTTTTAAAAGTTAGGAAAGAAAAACGGTGTCGGAAGAAATAGCCTTCTTATTGTTGCTAAAAAGTGTTAACTCTTTTACATATGCTACTATTCCTTTTACATTAGCCTGTGTGATTTGTATAAAGTGTGTAAACATAAAGCTTTCTTTGCAATTTTTAGGGCAGCAGCTGTCCTTTAGGCAAAACTAGCAAGCTAGCACTGTTTTTTAAAGGCTGGTGTATTTCTACAAAAACTTGTGCTATGCTATGCACAGTGTTTGTCCATTCATTCCTTTGTTGTTTAAAGAGCTGTGTTTTTTAAACAGACCAGTGGTCAATAGCCACACCTCAGTGGTTATGTGGGACATTCTGATTGGTTCAGGAAAATGAATTCTATGACATAGCTATAGGACAGTTTCTGATTGACCCAGCCAAGAGGCTGGTTTGCCAGAGACTTGTCGGCATTTGCCTAGAGGTAGCGCTGGGATAGCGTCCATATATTCTTCTCTCTGCCATGTGGTCAGTGACATGGGCTTTGTTGTACCATTTGTTTTTTCTCTTTCTGTTATAGAACTGGCTTTTCTACAAGCCTCTTACTTTGTGTCGTTTTTTAAAAAAAGACATGTTCTATTCTTTATTTAAAAAACATTTTTTTAGACTTTCTAAATAACCTAAATGCATAACCCTTATTTTTTTCAAAAAAAAAAAAAAAAAACAACTAATATTTAATGCCTTTATTCCAAAAAATGCATAGCTTTTTTTCTAAGAAAACCTAACATTTGTGACTTAACACTTAAGTCTTTTTTTTGTGATAATCAGCTTTATTTTGCAAATGATTTAAAAATGCCTATAAAATTATTTTGCTTTACAAATGTTTAAAAATCTATTTTCTTCTAAACTTAATGTGTATAACAAGACACACACAAACTGCCCTAAGGTTCCCCATAGAAAAATATTTTCTTTTTCAAAATTGCTGACTATGCCAAATGCGTATATGTCTAAGTATGAGACTGGGGATGGGACATAAACTAAAAAAGGAGGGTTGGAAACTTGTCAAAATGATATGGTGATGAATACTGCAGAGTTCTTAACTCCATGGGTAGGTAAGAAGAGGGTTAGTTCTCAGCCTGGGAGGAGAGAGATATGTACAGTGGGAGTGGTTTCTGAGCTAGGAGGGATTGAGCTGGCTAAATGCTGAATGAGTGGGGTGGAGGAGGCGAGGCTGGGTCTAGGGGAGAACAGTAACTGAGAGGGAAATACTGTTCCCTCTTTTCTTGCCACTTTTCAACCCCCAGAGCTGAAAGCACTTTACACAGGAGGGCGGTATCATTATCCCAATTGTACAGATGGGGAAACTGAGCCATGGAGTGCAGATGTGACTTGCCCAAGGTCACCCAGCAGGCCAGATGGCAATAGAATCCAAGTTTCCTGAGTTGCAGTCCAGTGCTCTAGCCACTAGGCCACACTCCGTTTTTCATTCCCGCTTCCCTCCCTAGCTCCACAGCCAGACCTGTCCCTGTGACACACACACTGACCTCAGTCCCTCGGCCATCCCTGTGGAGCCTACAAGACCTGGGCAGGATCCCCAGTTCCTTCCTATCACTGTTGTGCAAAGAGGAACAGAGACAACAGACGCACAAAATATGAGAATGTTTCTCACCCTTCCCCTTTATTTGAGGCACCAGCCAGGGAGAGAACTCTGCCCCGGCACTCCCCACTCTCCTCTGGGAGGCATTAATGTGTTGCAGCACTGAACAAGGGTGCTGCCCCTCCCTTGCCCCCAGCCAGGCAGCCGGGGGAGGGTCTGGCACTGTCTGGGCTGGAACAAGCTTAGCAGGAGAGGGGCAGGTTCCACCCATTCCCCCCTTAGAGCGTCTCCATTTTATCCCCCTCCACAGCCATTGCCCATGGTGCAGCGGCCCTCCCCAAAGCCTCAGCAGGTATCCCTGCAGCCCCTGTCTGGTGCAACTGCACAGAGACCCCAGGTGGCTGCCTCACTGCAGGGCTGATTGTGGCCCCTGGTCGGCACTTTGTAACTAGAGCGTGAAATCACAAGTGGGAAGGGCCCTCTACAGGGTCTAGAAGGGGGGAATCCCCAGGTAGCCCCTTCCTGGAGCACCGCCCCCCGAGTGGTGCCCCCCTTACCTCTCCCTCCTCAGTGTCCCACTGAGGGACCAAAGGGCCCTAGGTTCATTCTGCTCCTTTCCACCTTCCCTCCCTGCACAGCTTACAGCTGTCTCCTGTCAGTGGAGGCTGGTGATCTCGGCAGCAGCCACCTCCCTGCACCTGGGTTCAGTGCACTGGGAAGTCCCACCCAGGTGCAGGCTCATCTTGGGATGCTGTTGATTGCCTGCCATGTCACTCAGGCTCCTGGCCTGGTGTGACGGAGATACCCAAAGCTCGGAGGCACCTCCCTAGTTCCTACCCTGTGCATGAGGGAGCCTGGCCTGGGCCTGCCAGGATCAGCTCTCCGATCCCACTGTCCATGGACAGCACAATCTGTGGTTATGGGTGAGTGATAAGAGCATAGGTGCTGACTCCATAGGTGCTTCAGCCCTGGAGCACCTGGGAAGAAAATAGTGGGTGCTGAGTACCTACGGGCAACCCTCCTGATCAACACCTCCCGCCCACCGGTGATCCCACTGATCAGCTCCTCCCCCTCCCTCCCAGCACCTCCACCCACCATGGATCAGTTGTTTAGCAGCATGCAGGAGGCACTGGGGGAGGAGCAAGTGCAGGGCATGCTTGGGGGAGGGGGCGGAACAGGGCGGGAAGAGGCGGGGGGGTGAAGCGTGGGCAGGAAGAGATGGGTGGGGATTTGGGGGAAGGGATGGAGTGGAGTTGGGGTCTGGGGCAGAGCAGGGGTTGAGCAGCCCCTGGCACACTAAAAAGTCAGTGCCTCTAGATAGGAGCACGCTACCCTCCATCCCTACGAGCTGCTCCCTGCAGGGCCCAGCCACACTCACAATACTCATAACGTCTCTGCTTCCAGAGGAGCAGTGCACCCCAGCTGACCGGTTCCAACTCAGATCACCGCCCACACAGCTCCCTGCACTCACACTTGATTTCACTCTTCACAGAGCTAAGGGTAGGTAACAAGACACAGAGATTCCAGGAGTAGCAAGTTGAAATACTGGAAACAAATGGTTCTGTATCAAATGGAACCACAAGGGGATTCTAGAGCCCAGACTGGCTAACAAACAACTCCCCTGT
The DNA here is from genome assembly GCF_013100865.1 of Trachemys scripta elegans. Classification (NCBI taxonomy): domain Eukaryota; kingdom Metazoa; phylum Chordata; order Testudines; family Emydidae; genus Trachemys; species Trachemys scripta. The sequence continues at coordinate 5,996,875 of NC_048311.1, read as the reverse complement.
CATATAGACTATGGGTCACCCACAGTCATTTTACAGCCAAGCTGGCTGTGAGCTACCGTTCATATGACAAATGTGGTGAAGGATTCAGGGTGTTTCTTGCCCCCCAGTCCCATCATTTGGCTTTAGTCATGAACAGGGCACCCCCTGCTGTTTGTCTCAGCTTGTAGATTCCCCTCTTGTAGCCTTCGTAGTCTGTCTTTCCACACCCAGTTCAGTGTGCAAACAGGCCTACAGTGTGAGGCACACAGCACACAACCCCCCAATGGCCAGACAGGGAGACAGGTGTGTGTTACCTCCTGCCTCGGAACATGCCCGAGGTCTGTCACCTCCTGGTGACCTGTCTTAACACCAAGACCTCAAAAGTATAATTGTCAGTCTAGAGCTGTACATACAGCTCACAGTGATTATGTCGACTAGTGGGTATGGCTTTCGGTGAACTATGTATATGTAACCCTTCTGCCCATCTAAGTTGGCAGCAACAAGGGCCGGGTTCTGTATCTAGGGGTTCCGTTTCAATAACGCAATGCAAAACCAGCTTGAGCCCCCACCCAGTGACCTGGGACAATTACATACCACCCCCTGGGTGCCTCTAAGAGGCAATACTTCCCCTCTCGCAAGCACGGAGTCTGCGTGTAACAGAAAATTTTTAATAACATGAGGTAAACGACATCAGCATTAAATTGGAAAAACACCACAAACAGGATTCATAACACAAACCATGAGCAAAAAAAAACCCACCCCAGCAAATTGGGCTGTGTCCTTTCCCTTTGTTTCTTGAATCCAGCAACCCAAAAACCACCCAAAGTCCCAAAAGTCCAACAGACCCCAAAGTCTCTTGGGTCCAGCAACCACCCAAAGTCCCAAAAGTCCCACAGACCCCAAAGTCTCTGTCCCTGGTCAGTGCAGCCCCAGAGTAAAAGGGGGGGCACGCAGGGTGTTAAGGGGCATCTTACGTGATCCGAGGCCGGCGGCCATCTCTCCGTGGGGTTCCACCACAGCCTTCACCACGAGCCAGTCCACTTCCTGCCGTCCCACAAACTGCTCCGCTCTACAAGCTGTGAGCCGCTCCAGCCGTCCCCGCAAACAGCTCCACTCACCGTTCCTTGGGCCACTCCAACCGGCCCCGCAAGGCTCCACACCGCTCCTCCAGTCATCCCCACAAATTGCTCCACCAGCTGCTTAGCAATATAGCTTCAGGCTCCCCCACTAGTTAACACAGCACTCAGTGATCCCAGCTCTTAATAACTTTAGCTCTTTTGTGATTTCAGCTCATAGTAGGGGAGCCCCAGTACTAGTGCACCATTGGCCTAAAGTGAATTCAGCTCAGCAATCTGTAACTAGACTCCTAATAGAATCAAAGTTAGCTCTGACATTCCACAGTGGAGAGAGAAGGGTTAGTATTTCAAACCCTCAGCTTGGGCCCACTACTATCAGACACAAATACCTGTCCCCCTCCTTTCTCAATTCACTGGATTTTGTAACCCATGCCCCTTGTCAAGCAAGTGCTACTTAGGTAATGGTGAAGGACTCACTCGGTCCTTCTGTCATACAACAGTTCCACTGGCCTTGATTCACAGAATCAGGGTAACAAAACTTTATTCTTCCTGCCCCAATAACAGAGAAAACTGGGGATCCCACACCAGCCAAAGTAACCACTTTGAGTTGCTGTTGTTTCATGCCAGGCGAGTGGGTGTGCCTATGCAAACAAGATCAGCCCCTGGAGTTCTTTTCCACATTCGCCATAATTCACCACCAGATGTCAGGGTAGAGCTCATCCTGACTCTGCTTACATATATGTATATCCAACCCAGGGCTCCCTGTAATCCCTGTGCACCCCCAGTGCTCTCTGTCAGTTGTCACCAAGGGGTCCCTGGGTCACACATGGTGACTTCTCTCTGCCCCAGCCCAGGCTGTCCAGGTCCCAGGCACCCAGGCTAGCTAGCTGCTTTTTGGGGTTCCCAGTGGGCAGTGAGCTCTGCAGCCATTCACCTCAATGGGGCGTGAACACCACACCTGCCTGAGTCAGCAATGTCAGCGGAGTCAGGGAGCTGAGTCTGCCTGGTTTGTTAACCTCATCAAACCTCGCCATGAGGTTAACCTCTCTGGTGGGTCTCAGGAGGTTTAAGCCTCTCAAACACAATGTCTACACATGCACTGTGCGAACTTCAGCAGGTCGACTATGAGTTGATGCCATTTGGCATGGGTGGGGGGGCGATGCAGTGCAACTTATGGTGACTTAACTTTGTCATGTAGATGAGGCCTCAGAATGTGGAACCAAATTTAGCCCAATGCCTCCTAGGGCAGTGCCCTGGTGGGAGGGGGAATCTCCTGGAGTTCCCACAGTGCTGTGCAGGGTTGTGTGTACAGGGGGAGCCAGCGCAGTGACAATGAAGGTGGTGGAGAAGGGTAAAATTGCAGATTCCCCACCCCAGGGGTTAGGAGAGAGCCCCTCTGAGCAGCCTAGGGTGACCAGACAGCAAGTGTGAAAAATCGGGACAGGGGGTGGGGGGTAATAGACATCTATACAAGAAAAAGCCCCAAATATCGGGACTGTCCCTATAAAATAGGGACATCTGGTCACTAGAGCAGCCAGCATGTGCATTGCAGGTTGAACTCTGACACTGAGACGCTCACACATACTTGGAGGTATGTGGCTTCCCCATAAAGACTCAAAAGCCAAATAACTAACCCTCCCTCCCCCAGATTCACAGTTGGGGAAGCAATGCCTGAAATGGCACCCTCCCGGGCGTGGCCTGAATCTCCATGACCCAGACCAGCTCCCCATCGTGGCCATCCATCCTCTGGGGCCAGACCAACTACCTTCCGGGGGCCATGCAATCTGATGCTGCGCTAGGACTCTGCAACAAGCCCTTCAGCTTGCTGTGAACCAGGCTGCTGGCGCTGGATGTGAGCAGGGCCGGCTTTAGGCCGATTCAGCTGATTTGGCTGAATTGGGCCCCGCGCTAAGAGGGCCCCGCGCCGCAGCTCTCCACACTGCCCCCAGCTCACTTCCCCCTCTTCCCCTCCCCTGAATGCTCCGCCCCCTGCTCCTCCCCCTCCCCTGCTTCCCACGAATCAGAGGTTCGCGGGAAGTCTGAAAAGAAGCAGAGGCGGGCAAACAGCACCAGATAACCCGGGGTGGTGGGGGGCACGAGAAGGGCTCCGGGGAGGCACGGCCTAGTCTGGCCCCGGTTCCGGCTGAATGCGCCGGCCCGCGGCACGGCTCCGGCCCAACCCGCGGCGTGGCTTTGGCTCCGGCCCCCGCGGCGCGGCTTCGGCTCCGGACCCCCGGCCCCCGAGGTTCAGCTTCGGCTCTGGCCCTCCGCCCCGGCCCCCGGGGAGCCGAAGCTGCGCTGGAGACGGGCTGGCTGTGGGCAGTGCAGGGGGTGTGGGGCTGGCTGGAGACGGGCTGGCTGCTGGCAGGGCAGGGGGTGCGGGGTTGTTGCGGGCAGGGGGTGCAGCAGGGGCTGGCTGCCGCTGCAGGCAGGGCAGGAGGTGCGGGGTGCGGAGCTGATGCAGGCAGGTGGTGCAGCAGGGGCTGCCTGTGGGCAGGGCAGGGGCTCCCCTGCTTCTACTGCCCCGGCCCTTTAAATAGCTGCCGGAGCCTTGGGGAAGCAGCAGGGCTCCCGCGGTTATTTAAATGACCGGGGTGTCAGAGGCAGGTGGAGCCCTGGCCCTTTAAATAGAGCCCCCTGCTACCCCAGGGCTCTGGGGGCTATTTAAAGGGCCTGGGGCTCCCCTGCTTCTACTGCCCCAGCCCTTTAAATAGCCGAGGGAGCCCTGGGGAAGCGGCGGGGCTCCTGCGGCTATTTAAAGGGCTGGGGTGGTAGAAGCAAGGGGAGCCCCGGACTTTTTAAATAGCCCCCAGAGCCCCTCAGCCCTACCCCAGGGCTCCAGAAATGGGGCTCAACTCTGGTGGCAATTTAAAGGGCCTGGGGCTCCAGCTGCTGCTGGGAGCCCCAGGCCCTTTAAATTGCCCCCTGGGGAAGCCTGGACGGCTGCCCGCCCTGGTACTGCGTACAGGCGGCGGCAAGGGTGCGGGGCCCTCTTAGGCACAGGGCCCGATTCAGGGGAATCGCCGGGATCGGCCTAAAGCCAGCCCTGACTACACGGAGATCTGGCAGGTTCCTGGGGCTCCCTGCATCCCTGACACACACCCGGCTTTGCAGGGGAGCCCAATCGGAGAGCCGACGTGTGTTGCCCAAGGCACCAGGCCATGCTGGCAGTGGGGCGGCAACCCTCGGCCAGGAACAGGAGAGTTCATTCATTGTTCAAAACCAAAAGGCTAATTTCTCTATCGAAAACTGCCATAGAAAAACTTTTAAAAACTGCTGGAAATACCTAACTGGGGATTTTTAAAAAGCCCTTGATGGACTAAGTGTTTTTGTTTTAAAAAATTCTACCAGCTCCAAGCATCAGCCATGTTATATTCCTGCTGTCACCATTCGAGAGAATGTCTGTCCTGGCTGTAGAGAGACACCTGGGGGGGGGGGGGGGGTGAGGGGGTGAGAATATCTGTTATTAGCCCAACTTCTGTTGGGGAGAGAGAAGCTTTCGAGCGTACACAGAGCTTTTCATCAGGACCTGAGGAAGAGCTCTGTGCAGCCCGGAGGCTTGTCTCTCGCACCAACAGAAGTTGGGCCAATAACAGATATTACCTCACCCTCTTTGCCTCTAATATCCTGGGTCCCACATGGCTACAACTACACTGCATACGTCTCCTGGCAACTACACTGCATATGTCTCACACAGACAGAAGATGGTCACATAAACACCACCCTATACCGGAAACCCACTGATCGCTATACTTACTATACTTACCTACATGCCTTCAGCTTCCATCCAGGACACACCACAGGATCCATTGTCTACAGCCAAGCTCTAAGATAGAGATAAACACCTACAAGATCTCTATCAAGCATTCTTAAAGCTACAATACCCACCTGCTGAAGTGAAAAAAAAGATTGACAGAGCCAGAAGAGTACCCAGAAGCCACCTACTACAGGACAGGCCTAACAAAGAAAATAACAGAACGCCTCTAGCCGCCACCTTCAGCCCCCAACTCAAACCTCTCCAGCGCATCATCAAAGATCTACAACCTATCCTGAAAGATGATCCCTCACTCTCACAGATCTTGGGAGACAGACCAGTCCTCGCTTACAGACAGCCTCCCAACCTTAAGCAAATACTCACCAGCAACCGCACACCATACAACAAAAACACTAACCCAGGAACCTATCCTTGCAACAAAGCCCGATGCCAGCTCTGTCCACATATCTATTCAAGTGACACCATCATAGGACCTAACCACATCAGCCACACCACCAGGGGCTCGTTCACCTGCACATCTACCAACGTGATATATGCCATCATGTGCCAGCAATGCCCCTCTGCCATGTACATTGGCCAAACTGGACAGTCTCTAAGCAAAAAAATAAATGGACGCAAATCTGACATCAGGAATCATAGCATTCAAAAACCAGTGGGAGAACACTTCAACCTCTCTAATCACTCAGTGACAGACTTGAAGGTGTCAGTTTTGCAACAAAAAAACTTCAAAAACAGACTCCAAAGAGAGACTGCTGAACTCGAATTAATATGCAAATTAGACACAATTAACTTAGGTCTAAACAGAGACTGGGAATGGTTGGGTCATTACACTAATTTAATTTTTTTTCCCCCATGTTAAGTTCTCCTCACACCTTCTATGGGTCATCTTGATTATCACTTCAAAGTTTTTTCTTCTGCTGCTACTGATAGCTCATCTCAATTGATTGGCCTCTTACAATTGGTATGCGTACTTCCACCTTTTCATGTTCTCTGTATGTATAAATATCTTCTGTCTGTGTGTTTCACTCTATGCATCTGAAGAAGTGAGCTGTAGCCCACGAAAGTTTATGCTGAAATAAATTTGTTAGTCTCTAAGGTGCCACAAGTACTCCTGTTCTTTTTACAGACAGAAGAGTTATCTCCACTGTCATCACTGGGGCAGGGTCTGTCCCTGCTGTATGCAGGATGGAGGGAACTTTTCTGCACCTTAGGTAAGCTTTGTCCAGCAGTAGCCAGGCCACCAATTGGCAAAGCCAAGCCTCGGTGTCATCCCAGATTAGATTCCCCCAAAACCTGACTGTCCTCCAGTTCCACTCATCATACTGCATCCTCCAGCAGGGTGCTCTGTCAAACAGGGGATAGCTGTGGCTGGGTTCACCAACCCTCTCCCCCAAATGGAGTCCTTTTCCCAGTGTCAGTGGGGGCTGACTGCCATACACCCTCTCATAGCCTTAGGGCAGCCCTGCAAGCAGCCCCTTGCCTCAGTTTCCCCTTTCAAGAAGCTTCTTCAATGATTCACACAGACTGTTGTCCATTCATAGCCTGTTTCAAGTTCTGGTTTTATTAAAATAACAAACTGGCAAGATAACGTTTTCAAGTCCCTCCCAAGCCCCTCCATTTACCCTTCTATCAGTTCATGCTCAGGCCTTTCCTGCCTGAAGTCCCAGCTTTCCCTGCTGGAGCAGATTCACCCCCAACTGCCTCTTCGCTCTGCTCTGTTCTCCCTGAGACACACTCTCCCTGCAGCTTCCTGCTGCTCTTAATGGAGTAATAAGTTGATTCCTGCTCAGCTGTGCCTCCTTAGTAACCAGGGTCGACTGGGCCCAGGCAAACCCATAAAGGGGCAAGTCAGTCTGCTATACACTGTCACTGGGGTGAACCACCATCCCTGTCACGTAGGCCAGCAAAGTGTGTGTTGTTTTGACATGGCTGGTGGCCCCATCCTGACTGTGTCTCAATCTGCTTCCTGCATCACCTTTCTATGGTAGACCCAGCTCTCCTCCATCACAGCTAAACCTCTCATCCAGGCCTTCATCTTGCGTCTTGATCACTGAGCATCCTCCTCCCTGGCTAGGACCGATCCCATCTTCTTACCCCACCTACATCTGTCCAGAACCCTGCTGCTGCAAAGATCATTTTCCTGTGACCCCATCACCCCTCTCTGCAAGCTCCTGGCTGACTCCCCTTCTCCACCGCATCACACACAAATCACTCATTGCAAGGCCCTTCCCTGGCTGATGTATCACCCTCCTATGCTATTGAGAGGTCAAGCCCAGCATCTGCTCTGCCAGTAACACCAGCCTTCCTCACCCATGTATTCCATTGTCCCCCACAACTGGCACCTCCCTGCTTCCTGCCATTTTGCCCCAGTATGGGGAAGGGGGAGCAGCTCCCCTAACACCTGCTAAAAGTTACCTCATTACTGCTGGTGCTGACAATGGCTAGGAGCTGCTGCTTATCACACTGATCAGAATGGGCTCATTGTTCCCATGTGCTCCTCCATCATTTGTCTGTATTATCCTGTTGTGTCTAGTCTTGTAGTTAGATTGGGTAAGTTCTTTGGGGCAGACACCATCTCTTTGTGTGTGTGGCTCTGAGCACACTGGGCCCTGAGTGGGGCCTCCAGGTGCTCCAACACCAATAATAACAATAAAAATAATGAGACTTCCAGAGACTGCGGTGGGACTGAGATTCTGGGGGACTTGGGATTGTCTCAGAGGGTCCCCCAAATAAATGCAGCATTGCCAACTCTCATGGTTTTGTCATGAGTTTCGTGATAATTGTTTTCCTTAAAGCCCCAGCTCCTGGAGTCAGGTGATGATTATTTCAGCCTTCATTCTTAAAGAAAAAATAAGTTTCTAGCCCTCCTGGCTGTGGAGGAAGCTTCAAAATGTCATCCCAGCACTCCTAAAGCAGGGGTGGGCAAACTACGACCCGCGGACTGCCCCCCTCTCAGAAGCGGCCCCCCCAGGTGGGGGGGCAGAGGGCTCTATGCATTGCCCTTGCCTCCAGGCACCACCCCCCGCAGCTCCCATGGGCCGGGAATGGGGAACCGCGGCCAATGGGAGCTTCGGGGGAGGTACCTGGAGGTGTGGCAAGGGCAGCGCATGCAGAGCCCTCCACCCCACCCCCCCAGGGCTGCAGCGTTTCTGGAGTGGCGCGGGGCCGGGAACAGGGCAGGCAGGGAGCCTGCCCTGGCCCCAGTGCGCGCCGCTGCCACCCCGGAGCCGCTTTAGGTAAGCAGTGCCGGGCTGGAGCTCGAACCCCTCCTGCACCCTGCCCTAAGCCCCCTTCCTGCACCTCGCACCTCTCCTGCACCCCAACCCCCTGCCCTGAGTCCCCTCATACACCCTGAACCCCAACCCCCTGCACTGAGCTTCCTGCTGCACCCTGCACCCCTGTGCACCCCAACCCCCTTCCCTGAGCCCCCGCTACACCCTGCACCCCCACTCCTGCCCCGTGCCTCCTCCTGCAGTCTGCACCCCTGCCCTGAGCCCCTTCATACACTCTGCACCCCTCCTCTGCCCTAATCCCTTGCCCTGAGCCCCTTCCTGCACACCGCATCCTCCTCCCACACCCCTCACTCCCTCCCACACCCCAATCCCCTGCCCTGGCCCTGCATACAATTTCTCCACCCAGATATGGCCCTTGGCCCAAAAAGCTTGCCCACTCCTGCCCTAAAGGCTCAGAAAGCAGAAGGCAAATAAAAAGAACCCCAAAGCTGTTATTGTTACCGAATCTCATGGTTTTTGGTGAGCCCAATTCATGATTTTTGAACATCTGCAGCTGGCAATACGGTGAATAGCTCCAGGACTGATGGGCACAGGGCACCTGGCCAAGTGGCTGCCCAGAGCCCTGGCTGGCAGCAGGGACAGGTTTCTCTGGAGGTTTCTCTCTGCTCAGAAAGGAGGGAAGGATCCTGGCCGATACCCCAGCCCCCTTTCTGTCCCAGGGGGAGCACAGGCCGGGGGTTGGGGATGGGAGTCCATCAGCTGTGGCCACCAGAGGGCCATGGCCACAGCCACGGGAGGGCGGCCACTCTCTCCATGACCAGATAATTTGCCTCTTTTTCTCCGGATATTGGGGGCTGAGCTTCCTGGGTCAGAGACGCTGCCGGATCTGTAACAAACAGCTGCTGCTCCCCAGCGGGGAGAGTCCTTCCTTAGCGCCCCTCTGTGTCCAGCTGGGGGGACTTTCTCCGGGGGCTGGAACCAGCCCCTGGGACAGCCCCGGGCTCTGCCGACACCAGTCCCTGAGCCGGAGCCTGCAGGTGAGGGGAGAGACCCGGGGAAAAGGCTGGGGCCGGGCAGAAAAGTGACTCTGCAACAACGGCCCCTCCTCGTCCGAGCTCCGCTCCCGGGCGGGGTCTGCGAGTCCCAGAGCTGCTGCCCTCCCTGACCACCCCCGGCTCTGCCCTCCTGAGCTCCTGCAAGAGCCGAGCCAGCTCCGGGAGAGCGAACGCCCCGGGCCAAGCCAGGGACCTCTCCCGGGTAGAGTTTTCAGAACTCGGCGCGTCGGGTTCACGGTGGGAGCTGAGCGGTTTGGCGAATCCGGCTCCAATTCTGGGTGCTCAGCTCTTGGAAATATGCCCCCTGTCTCCCTGCCGGAGGGGTTGGGGAGTCAGAAACTAAAGCTGGGGATAGGAGTCGGGTTTGCCAAATGTCCAGACAACTTGGGAGCACAAGTGCCAAATCCCACTTTAGGGAATGATATAGACAGTTTCTTTCTCACTCTCACACTGTTTTTTTCTGGAAGCTGTTTACATAGACAAAGCTCCAGAAACTCTGACCATTAGTTAACCCCGGTGTAACGGGGGTGGACTGGAGAAGAAAGTTGTAACTTCGTAATCAGCTGTAACTTCAAAGAGGGGAGATCCGCTAGGCCATGACCGATCACCCCTAAGTTGTTGGCTTCTTTGACCTTAGATTGGCACTATTTTGTTTTCCAGTTTTCAGGTATTATAGAAAATCTCTTTATAGTCCTGTCCCCAGTTACCTATGTCAGTGTATAAAAGCAATCCCAGGGAACAGGGCTTTGGAGCTGTGCTCCGGCTCCGCTCCAGCTCCAGGCAAAAACCTGCTGTTCTGCGCTCCAGCTCCGGGCTCCGCTCCAAAGCCCTGCCAGGGAGAACACACATCATTTATTTTGTATTGGGGTAGCACCTAGGCCAGGGACCAACTGTTTTGAGCAAACTTGCAGTAAATGACAGACCCTGTCCCAGCTACATTCAGACCCCTTCATTCCATGCAGGTACAGTACTTTGTGGGCTTTTTGATTTAACTGATACGGGTATAACAAGAGCCAGTGCCTGGAATTTGAACCTGAAATGAGGTGCAGATATTTAATACTGAGGGAAATTAACCCTTGAAACTAGGGATGTGGTGGCTTCTCCATCACATGGTGTCTTTCCATCAGGACTGGGGGTCTATCAAAAAACTAGAGCACAGCCAGAAGATACCAGCCTGATGCAGGAATCAGTGGATAGTATTCTCGTTGCGCAGGGCACACCAGATGGCTATAATGTTTCCTTCTGGCCTTAAAATCTATGAATTTATTAATCTAATTTGATGATTCAAATGCATTTCTGTGCAGGTGACATCTTTCCAGTTAGATCTTTTTACAGTGTATTTAGCAGGTACTTATGCCTTGTGGCATCTTAGAGACTAATAAATTTATTTGGGCATAAGCTTTCATGGGCTAAAACCCACTTCATCAGATGCATGGAGTGGAAAATACAGAGGCAGGTATAAATACACAGCACATGAAAAGATGGGAGTTGCCTTACCAAGTGGGGGATCAGTGCTAACGAGCCAATTCAATTAAGGTGGAAGTGGGCTAGTCTCAACAGTTGACAAGAAGGGGTGAATACCAAGGGAGGAAAAATCACTTTTGTAGTGCTAATGAGGCTAATGTAATCAAGGTGGCCAGGTTTCCAAGGGTGATTATTTTCAACAAAACTTTAGTTGTCAGAGAGTTCATTATGAAGTTGATGAATACTTCAAGTCACTCTTAGCACTTAGTGCTGGGCCTAAATCACTGATGCTCAGTGCTCTTTGGGGCATGGCTAATTATTTCAAAGACATACTGGCTCATCATCCAGATCTGAGCACATGAGAGGAGACAAAAATAGCCTGTGGAGTGGGTCTCAGGAGATCTGGATTCTCTCCTGGCCAAGCATGTCCATGGGCAAGCTGCAGTATTTTCAGTTCCCATTTAGTCACATATATGAAGTGACCAGTTTATTAAAACTGCTCCTCTCCAGTTCACAGCCCCATAGTCCAAACTGCAGGGCCAGAAGACCTGGCCAGAAGACCTAGCCAGAGTATGAGGCACTCAGATGCTACAGTGATGGGACCACATCAGCACCAAGCTGGATAGCTTTGTCCAGAGCGTGACTCAGGTTATGATGCTAACTTATTAGGTTGCTATTTCTTCTTTGTCTTTGCACTTTTGTTCCCTACTGGAATTGTGTCTGATAGCACAAACACCCCAGGTGTGACTCTTGCTATGGTCTTGGTAAACATTTGTCCATGTTTCAGGATGAAATATTCCTGCATCAGCACAGTGATGAGAGAGGAATGGGTTACATTTCAAGGAACTTTTTTGGAGTGAATCCTCAGAAATATGTAATGAACCTTCACCCATTGTCCTTCCCATGAACAGGGTTTCAGTTTCCTAAACTTCAGAGGATCCCTTGGATGGAGCAAGAGGAAAAGCCATGTGTCCTGGATCTCCAGGTCTCCTCGGAAGAGGAGATCCCAAGTGATGCTAGCACAGGTGAGTGATTTCCACAACAGTCCCGTGAGCTCCCCAGGTTCTATCTCATCTCATTCAGGACAAACAGCACGGGTTGGATCCTCATGGCAGACATCGCTCCTCTTAGCTACATAGATTCCAAGGCGAGAAGGGACCACTGTGATCATCTAGTCTGACCTCTTGCATAACACAGGCTAGACAGTTCCTAGAGCAGATCTGTTAGAAAAATATCCAATCCTGATGTAAACATTGTCAGTGATAGAGAATCCACCACAGCCCTTGGTAGGTTGTTCCAGTGGTTAATTACTGTCATCAGTAAAAATGTGTGCCTTATTTCCTGTCTGAATTTGTCTAGCTTCAACTTCCAGCCATTGGATCGTGTTAGACCTTTCTCTAATAATGAGCTCTAGCAAACATTTGTTCCCCATGTAGGTAATTATAGACTTTGATCAAGTCACCCCTTCACCTTCCCTTTGTTAAGCTAAATAGACTGAACTCTTTGAGTCTGTCATTATAAGGCAGGTTTTCTAATTCTTTATCCCTCATTCTTGTGACTGTTCTCTTACCCCTCTCCTATTTATCTACATCCTTCTTGAATTGAGGGCACCAGAACTGGACACAAGATTCCAGCAGTGGTGGCACCAGTACCAAATACAGAGGTAAAATAACCTCTCTGTTCCTGCTTGAGATATCCTTGTTTATGCACCCCTTTTGGCCACAGCATCACACTGAGAGCTCACATTCACCTCCACCCCTTTTTAGACTTTTAGAGTCACTGCTCCCAGAATAGAGCCCCCATCCCATAAGTATGGCCTGCATTCTTTGATTCTGGATGGATATAGTTACATTTAGCCACATTAAAATGTATATTGTCTGCTTGCACCCAGTTTATGAACCTGTTCAGATCTCTCTATATCAGTGACCTGTTCTCTTCTTTATTTCCACTCCCCCAGTTTTTGTGTGATCTACAAACAACATCAGTGATTTCTTTATGGTTTCCTCCAGGTCATTGATAAAAATGTTAAATAGTGCAGGCCCAAGAACCAATCCCTGCGGGACCTCACTGGAAACACAGCTGCTTGATGAGGATTCCCTGTTTACAATTACATTTTAAGACCTATCAGTTAGCTAGATTTTAATTCATTTAATGTGCCATGTTAATTTTATACCGTTCTAGTTTTTTAATCAAAATGTTGAGTGGTATCAAGTCAAACACCTTACAGAAGTCTAAATATATTACATCAACACTACCACCATTATCTTTCTTCCTATCTTCTGGAACTTCCCCAGTGCTCCAAGGCTTATTGAAAATCAACATTCCCACCCATCCAGCTCCTTCCCCTCTGAGTGTTCGGGTGGGATGTGGAAGCCAATTGACTCCCTCTTCTCTTGCCTTGAGGGAAGGGTGGGGGTGGTTTTTCAGTCTCCCCATCAGTTATTTTGTTGTTTTCCCTTCTCTCCTGTTCCTCTTTCTGAGGTTCCTTCCCCACAGCACAGGGACTGACTCCTGTCTGGATTCTCTCTCTGTCCCAGCAGGTGACGGGATGGTGAGCGAGAACGAGGAGGAGAACCTTCAGCAGAAAAGTCCCGAGCCAGTGGAACTGCACAGGTCGGTAGCAGGAGAATGTGAAGGGAACGTTTCCCAAAGCCCTGACGAGGGAGAGGCCTGTGAGAGTGAGGACAGGTCAGAAGAGCAGCAGGTGGAGAAACTAGCTGTGCCCAGTCCCTGGGAGTGCAGCTACCAAGAGCTTGGAGATGCCCAGCAGGCCCTGCAGGTGGGTGGGAAGCAGAACATCTGTGCCGAATGCGGGAAGCACTTCTCCCGGCGCTCGCACCTCATCATCCACCAGCGCATCCACACAGGTGAGAAGCCCTACCAGTGCTCCGAGTGCGGGCGCCGCTTCAGCCAGAGCTCCACATTGATCAGCCATCAGCGCACCCACACAGGCGAGAAGCCCTACACCTGCCCCGACTGCGGGAGGAGCTTCAGCCAGAGCTCCACGCTGCTGACCCACCACCGGCTGCACACTGGGGAGACGCCCTACAAGTGCCTGGACTGCGGGAGGAGCTTCAGCCAGAACTCCACCTTCATCATCCACCAGCGCACCCACACCGGCGAGAAGCCCTACACCTGCCCCGACTGTGGCAAGAGCTTCAGCGTCAGCTCCTACCTCATCACACACAACCGTATCCACCGCGGCGAACGCCCCTACAAGTGCCCTGCCTGTGGGAAGGGCTTCATCGACAGCTCCACCTTCGTGCGGCACCAGCGCACCCACACAGCAGAGAAGCCCTACCGCTGTGCCGACTGTGGCAAGAGCTTCAGCCTCAGCTCCTACCTTGTGAAGCACCGCACCCTGCACACGGGTGAGCGACCCTACAAGTGCACCGAGTGCGGCAAGCGCTTCGGCGAGAGCTCGGACCTGTTGCGGCACCACCGCACCCACACTGGCGACAGGCCCTTCCAGTGTGCCCAGTGTGGGAAGAGCTTCGGGGAGAGCTCCACGCTCACCCGTCACCAGAGGACCCACCTGGGCAAGGATGCACCTATCTACTAGCCACAATGCTCGGCACAGCCCCAGGGCCACGGGGCAACAGCTGCCCCCCTCAGCTGACTGACTGCAGGGAGGCAGAAAAGAAACCCCCATGAGATCTCATTGCCCGGAGTCACCAGCTCTATTGATATTTGGTGTTTCTCTTATAAAGCCCCAGCTCACAGAGTCCTGTGTTCATTGCACAAGAATCTCTACTTTCACTTAAAGAGGGGGGAAAAGAAAGAAAGAAAGAAAAAGTGAGTTTCTAACCCTTATGGTTGTGGAGAAAACCCAGAAAATATGACTCTTGAGGGCTCACGAACCAGAAGTCAAAGGAAAAAAAAGAACCACAAATGTATTGTTGTTTCAAATCTCCTGAGTTTTTGAGGAGGCGAGGGGGCCTGACTCGTAATTTTTGAACGTTTTGGGTTGATGATGCTGCATTGCAGGGCCAGAGCTGTTTTCTATGCCTCACCTAACTTTCTTGATTAGAACAAACAAGTTCTGACCATTATGTTTTCAATTAGTGGACCGTATTCACAAGAGTAACTACTGTAACAAAGTTTTAAATGGGAATTTCTTGTTTTTTTTATTACTATTTTAAGAAAAATAGTATGTAAAAACATACTTCCCCAAGTTACTTGAATCCTACAGGTTCAACTAGAAGAGTTTACAAACCCCACAGACTGTGCTTGTAACTCTAAAGATCCTGCATCGCTAGGAGTGGGTTTTGTGTGGTATTGGCATTGGCTTGAAGGGGTTAATAGAACCCTGGTATTACTGTTACAGCATTAAATGGTTAATTGTGGTTTGCTTAAAGTCACGACTGGAGACACCCATTGTAACGACCATCACGAAATGCATTTCATCCTTTTATTAAAGCACACACAAACTATTAGCCATTGGAAGAACAATGTAACAAGGCATGTAGTTGATTCTCCATCAGCCGGAGTCTTTATATCAAGATCAGGTGTCTCTTTCTAAAAGATTTCTGGCTCAATCAGAAGGTATAGGTTGGATGCAGGAATTGTCGGGTTAGACTCTGCAGTCTGTGTTATGCCAGAAATCAGACTTGATGATCAGAATGGCCCCTTCTGGCCTTAAGCTCTATGAATTGTAAAAAGGAAGTGCCGGATGGGAGTTTCAAAACCGCACAGAGTATTTGGATGCCCCAGTCCCATTTAATTTAATAGGAGTTGGGCCTCCAGAACCTTTAGGCAGTTTTGAAAATCTTGACCTTAAAGCATTTGATATGTAAAAGGTGAAGTAAAACCTTATATGGGCAGTTTCCCTCATTCCCAATACCCTAGACTGAGTAGACTCTTCTATAGAACAAACTTTTAGTTCTAGTATTATGGCCCAAAGTCAGTTGTAGCCTCTGACTGGCTGTTGCCACCAATTGATACTGTTTCTTCTTATGACAAAACAAATGCACACACCGTTGGGAGAGATAAAAATAGCAGATGATAGCACAATGCAGCTTCTTTCTCTCTGCTTGTGATTGAATGGTTGTAGAATCGCGGGTACAGCTGCGCAGCACACAACTTAGCCGAAAGCTGACTGTATTTTCAAAATAAAAAAGCCTGGAGACTGGTGGCAACATGTTTGAGGCTTGTAAAATAATCGTTCAAAAGTGCACTATTTTTTCCCCTCAGTGTGGCACTGGTGTTGCAACTGCTGCCTTCTGACTGAACAGAGGAATTTTTCAGCATCTGGGTGAGTTTAACATGAAGCCCTGAACTAGCGTCATGAACATTTGCGCTGAACAGAAGAGCAGCTTTGATAGCATTGGCTTATTAGCTTTTCTCTTCATTTAAACACTGTTCATCACCTGGAGCATTTGCTCCACTGGCTGTTTGCCTCAGTAAACACAGAGGGACCTCTGCTTCATGCAGTGATACAGCTTCAACACACGTGAAAAACTGGAACTGCCCCCAATACATCCAGCATACTCCCCCATTAGCCACTGAGACCTGGCAGACTTCCTGTAATTGGGTAAAGCATCATGTCTGTTTCTTCCCTCACTCCCTGGTCTGGCTCCACTGACTCCTGCTGGGTTATTCCCAATTTACACTGACTGACAGGGGAACCAGCCCTGGTGACTCCAGTGGGATTACACCTGATTTACACCAGGGTGAGCTAGAGGGAAATTGCCCCAGTGACTCCCAGTGGGGTTGCACCTGATTTACACCATAGTGAGTGAGATGGGAACCAGCCCAGTGACTCCAGCGGGGTTACACCTGATATACACCAGGGTGAGTGGGAGGGGAGTTGGCCCCATTGTGTACAGCTTGCCGCCTTGGTCTGGCAATGCTGGGAGGGTGGAGTTATCCTGGCTAGGTAAGTTGGACTCTCATTAGGCAGACGGTTGGAGGAGGAAGTTAGGGAAGAGGCAGGAAATCACAGAGAGGAAACTGGCACAGTAAGGAGGCAGTGACAGAGAGCGGGAACCTTTGGCTGCAGGATGCTTGGGAGTTAGCTGAAGCCAGCAGAAGTGGGGACGTTGTCTGGTTCCCACTCCAGGATGGGAACAGTAGGACAATGTAACAGAGGCCTCGGGAACTCGTGAAAGCCCTTTATTGCAGGTTTTCAAAGGAGGCTGTGTAGCCACCTGCTCTGGATGGTTAAGGCTTGGTTTATAGAGTTAGGTCAACCTAATTATGACTGTCTCCACTAGAATGCGGATTCTGCCGAAGTCAGTGGCCTGCTCCACCAATATGACAACTCCATCTCCATGAGAGGCGTAGCGCTTATGTCGGTGTACTTAGGGTGATGCAGTGTCCGTGTAACACTGCGTTACTTACGTTGGCTGTGGGCTGTCATTCTGTTGGCTCACAGCTGGAGCCCCACCCCCCACACCAATTCTAACTAGTTACAATATATTTTCCTGTTTCAATGAAAACATGGAGCACTGTAGGGCCTTCTTACAGTATTAAACAGTAAATCACCATATTCAACAATCCTTAATGTTACTGTACCCACTCCGGAATGGGGGACCTTGCAGATATCAATGAATGTTAGGGGTTGGGTGATGGGTTCAGTCACAGAGACCCCCTTGGGGCTGTCACTTGATGTGCTGAGACTACCTCTGAGCCCGTTTTCCCTGCCAGCTTGGGACTTCAGAACCCTGTCTTGTTGAGCCAGATACACTAATCTGCTGCAACACAGACCCAGGGGCTGAACCACGTGCTCCAAACCTGCAGATTTAACTGAAAACAGCTTAAGAAGTGCTCCTGTCTCTAGCTCCCAGTGGGATCCAAACCCCAAATGAATCTGATTTACTCTGTATAAAGCTTATATAGGGTAAACTCATAAATTGTCCACCCTCTATAACACTGATAGAGAGATATGCACAGCTGTTTGCTCCTCCCGGTATTAATTACTTACTCTGGGTTAATTAATAAGCAAAAGTGATTTTATTAAGTATAACAAGTAGGATTTAAGTGATTCCAAGTAATAACAGATGGAACAAAGCAAGTTACCAAGCAAAATAAAACAAAAACATGCAAGTCTAAGCCTAATACATTAAGAAACTATTTACAGATGAAATCTCACCCCCAGAGATGTTCCAGTAAGCTTCTTTCACAGACTGGACTCCTTCCTAGTCTGAGTCAAGCAGTCACTCACACCCCCATAGTTACTGTCCTTTGTTCCAGTTTCTTTCAGGCATTTCTTTGGGGTGGGGAGGCCATCTCTTAAGTCAGCTGAAGACAAAATGGAGTGGCTTCCAGGGCCTTTTATATTCTCTCTTGTGGGCGGAAACCCCTTTGTTCTGTGCAAAGTCACAGCACAAGATGAAGTTTGTAGCCACCTGGGCAAGTCACATATCTATAAATGATTCAGCTTTTTGCAGGCTGATGCCATTGTTTACATGTTAGTTTGAACATTCCCAGGAAAACTCACATGTGGATTGGCGTCTCCCAAAGTCCATTGTCAGTTAAGTGTTTCTTGATTGGGCACTTACTGAGAATAGGCCTTTCTCAAGAAGCTGACCAAATGCTTCACTGAGGCTACTTAGAATCAAAGACATCGAGAGCCAATATTTATAACTTCAAATACAAAAATGATACACACATACAGCCAGCATAATCATAACCAGTAAACTACAACCTTTCCATAGACACTGCACTTGACCTCTTCTGTACATGGTTGCAACCATGATCTATATGGTCACAGTTCATGTCAATAACATCACAGACTGTTTTTTTAAATTTTATTTTAAACATGTTTCTTTCACGCTTAAAGTTGTTGGTTTGTTTTGAAATAACCATAGTAAACACCCTACAAATATTCAGAGCTTTTAAATTTTTGATTGTTCTTACAGCAAATGCTTGTTTTATAAAAGTATGGTGGAGGTTTGTGAACCTTTGAAACATTTCAGTTTTGGGTTAGACCAGGGGTAGGCAACCTATAGCACGTGTGCCAAACGTGGCATGCGAGCTGATTTTCAGTGGCACTCACACTGCCTGGGTCCTGGCCACCACTCCAGGGGGCTCTGCATTTTAATTTAATTTTAAAAGAAGCTTCTTAAACATTTTAAAAACCTTATTTACTTTACATATAACAATAGTTTAGTTATATATTATAGACTTATAGAAAGAGAACTTCTAAAAACTTTAAACTGTATTACTGGCACCTGAAACCTTAAATCAGAGTGAGTAAATGAAAACTCGGCACACCACTTCTGAAAGGTTGCTGACCCCTGGGTTAGACCCTTGTTTATTTTGGTAAATGTATTATTTTAAACTTTTAATGACTTTAAGTTGCTAGAAAGACTGACCCATAGCATTCAACCAATTCCTGGGGTTTTATTTAAACTATCCAATAGCATTCTACGAAATCCTGAGGTTTTATTTCATTTGATATTAATCAGAGCTCACCATCCTCACCCACCCGCCTCCCTTATTGTGTGTGTATACCCATCAAACGTCATTACTGATCATTAATATCTATAACTCTGATGGAAACAAGGGTGGATAATTACATCTAGACCTAGATCTACAGAAAGCAACAGAGGGTCCTGTGGCACCTTTGAGACTAACAGAACAAGACTTGCATCTGAAGAAGTGAGGTTCTTACCCACGAAAGCTTATGCTCCCAGTACTTCTGTTAGTCTCAAAGGTGCCACAGGACCCTCTGTTGCTTTTTACAGATTCAGACTAACACGGCTACCCCTCTGATACTAGATCTACAGACTCGTTGAAGGCAACAGAGTCACCCCTGCTATTTCAGTGGGAATGTGGTTAAACCATCAGCTCAACAGGGTAAGGCAGCTCTATTGTACTCAAACACATCTCAAACACCCTTGTTTTATATAGAATATAGGAGCTTTTATTTATTTATTTATTCCTTTATTTTAAACACATTTTTGTTGTTTTTGTGTCCTTCCTCCCCTTCCTCCCCCCCGGAGTCTACTACACACATTTCAACTTTTTGCTGTAAATAGGTCTCTTTACACAAAGACATAATAGCTGGGTTCTCACAAACTATTTTGGTTTAAAAGACATACAGACCCTTGAAAACAAACCAAGATGCTCCATCAAAACTTTTATCTTATTTAAGGGCCACACAGACCTTCTAACAGAAACACAGATAGTCACAAAGTTCTTTTCAATAGATACTTTTATTTACAGCTACCAAGATTTATATCGCATGTTTGTCCCTTCACCATTCTCTAACTTAATCCTTTTAGATTTCTTACAAATAGTTTTTTTTCCTAAGCAGGGTTCTGTAACTTTTTGTGTGGACCAGACAGTCGATATAACGCACTAAGCAGGTATCCTCTGGTTTGGTAATTTTCTTTAAAATACTGTCAGGATCTCAAGCACTTTGCACAGCATTTACCAAGGTCACCCCTTGTGCTAAATTTTCTTACATTAAGCACAGACATTGCATAGCATAACCTATGGCAATAACAGCATTTAATAAGCTTTCCAAACACAGGTTAGCACACAGGTCCCGGAGCTTGCAGTTTATATCCTCTGAAGTCCAAATCACATAGTCATGGTGCTGTTGGCACCACAAACTTCCAAAACCTCCTCCCTAAGGCAGTGATTAAGGACAGCATAAACAATAACGCGTACAATAGAGCGCGTGACATTTTATGCTCATGATGTAACACTGGCTCAGTTAGTTCTATGCTAAGGGTCCTCCTTAAATCCATATAGCCATCATCCTCGGTGTCCTTGTCAATGATTTGTACCAGCAAAAACAAGTTGGGCCTGACTCATCTTTGCTGTCTGATGCAACACTGTCCAGGGCCTCCGGGTCCTCTAGATAGGTGTTGAGAGGCTTTCAGAAAAGAAACAGATGTAAGCCCTTGCCAATTTTTTAGATTTACGCAACCCCAGCTTGGTTCCTACCCCATTACACCCGATCCTCGACCGTCCCTTCTTAATCGTTCATTTAACTGCACAATGTCGTCTCTGTTCACCTTGTACATTGACGACTCCCATGAGTTGTGGGCTCCTTCCTCCATGGGGGCAAATGACGAGAGGCCGTCACGCTCGTCAGTCTTCCTCACAAGTGCTCGGGTTTCAGGCTCAGGTTCTGGTGTATCCATCAATGGCTGGGCCAAAGGGCTCCCCTCAGCCTCTCCCTCCTCCTTGGAACTGTCGCAGATGTAGTACTTTCTCTGCAGGTGGTTGAAGGCCCTCAAGCTAAAACAAAATCCAAAGTTCTCATGGGGGTGGTGAAGGAATCCATGTTTCCTCTCAGCGTTTCCATGATTTCTGAAACACACGTTCTTGAAATCAGATGGCCTTTTCTTTGTGGATCAGTATTGTTCCTGTGACTTTCCAGGCACCAGGACATTGAGTGGTTCAATACCCAAGTCCCTTTGTGGAGCTCATAGGCGGTGAGTTATATGGGCTCATGGTGCCCAGGAGCCCAACTCCACCAATGTTCGGGGCCGGGTCTCTCCCCCGGCCCTGCCTGCCACCCCCCACATGCCTCCCCCGAGTGTCTCCCGGCCTCATTTGCTGCTCCTGCTCGCCTTCCCGGGTCCCTGGAGCAGAGTGCGCTTGTCTCTCCCCTGCAGCTCCATGCTGCCTCCCTGCATCAACTGCCGCTGCAGGGTCCTAGTGCCCCCCCATCCACCACTGCCAGGGCAGGCTGACCCTGAGCCTGCCCTTCCCGCTCAGACCCTTTCATTTTCCAATGGGACCCTCCACCAGCACAGGGGGCCCCGCACCTGCAGTCACCACTCCTGCCCCATGCTAGACAAGGGGTAGCCCCACCCCCAGTGAGGCTATAGTGAGGGGCAGCAGCAGGGGAGGAGGCACACATGTGATGTTAAACCCCCCCCTCCCCGGGCACCCACCATAGGGGAGGCAAGGGGGCTTCCTGTACCTGAGAGGGGTCCTAGGAGCACATGCAGTGACAGTGGTGCAAGGTGAGTGTGGTGCAGGAGGGAAGTGGGGGGCTCCCCCCGAGCTCGCTGCTGCCTGTGGGGAGAGGGCTGGGGGGAATCCTCCTCTCTGGCCCTTGCCCCGGGGCAGCCTGTCTGCACCCCAAGTTCATCCCCAGCCCTGTCCCCCCCAGAGCCCTCACCCTCTGCCCCAGCCTAGAGCTCCTCCCACACCCTAAACCCCTCATCCCTAGCCCCACCCCAGAGCCCTTATTCCCTGTACCCCAACCCTCTGCCCTAGCCCTCAGCCCCCTCCCACACCCCAAACCCCCTCACCCCAGCCCTCTGCCTGAACCCCTCCCATACCCCAAACCCATCACCAGCCCTACCCCAGAGCCCTCACATTTTTACATTATTTTAAAAAATATACCGTAACTCCTCACTTCATGGTGTAGTTATGTGCCTGAAAAATGCTACTTTAAGTGAAATGATGTTAAGCGAATCCAATTTCCCCATAAGAATTAATGTAAATGGGGGGTTAGGTTCCACAGATTTTTTTTTTTTTTTGCCAGACAAAAAAAGACCTATATATATATATATATATATACACACACACACACACACACACACACAGTATAAGTTTCAAACAAACAATTTAATACTGTACACAGCAATGATGATTGTGAGGCTTGGTTGAGGTGGAAGTCAGAGGGTGGGCTATTTCCCGGGAATGCCTTACTGCTAAATGATGAACTAGCACTCGGCTGAGCCCTCAAGGGTTAACACATTGTTAATGCAGCCTCGCACTCTCTAAGGCGGCAGGAATGGAGGGGGGAGGGAGGAAGACAGCATGGCAGAGAGAGAGACAGAGACAGTGGTTTCCCCAGGAATTAAAATTAGGGAAGGTGTTCGAATTTACAGGGATGTGTGTGTCAGGGGTGAGACTGGGAAGGTGAAGGTGGGTTGTATGGCACCATAGTAAAAACTGAAAAATGTTTCATGACCATTTTATTAGATTTAACTCATGTTTGAAAATCATCACACAAAATAAAGTTGGCTACTCAAGCCTTCTATGAAGTACTACATCTACATCCTTCTTGGTTTCTTGTTATAATTTTGCACAACTCTGTTAATGAACTTCTTGAATGCAATGCATTCATCTTTGGTGGCTTCTCGTGTGTCTAGTACTTCCATTCCTTCAATTGATATGCTCATTAGTTCATTCACATGATCAGGCAGAAGGCGACTTCTTTCAGAACACAAAATTCTATTCAATGATGAAAAAGAACGCTCAACTGTAGCTGCTGTGACTGGGAGTAGCAAGAGATGAATTCCTACTTTTTTCATCTCAGGAAACAGAACACAATGATAAAAAAAGAAGTTGAAGTCAAATCTTCATTCATTTGTCATAGGATATTCCACTCGGTGTTCAAATTCTCTATTCTGTCCTGATCACATGGCAGCCCCATTGCTGGTAGTGCCACACTCCACTCAACAGTTGGTGTTTTATAGGACAGGCATCTGTAAAAGCTTTGTAGAGGTTGAGTAGAATCTAGAAGTCACTGTTGTAGATTTTTAAGACTCAAGTCTGTGTACTGGTTCAGTTGTCTTAACAAACACTTCTTGTCTTCTTCACTTAAGGATTCAATATAAATGCCTTCATTAGTCAATTTCTGGACTGAAGTCTTTGCTTCTTCCAGTACTTTTTCAATGGATAGCTCTCTGATTGATCCAAATTGGAAAAGATACAGAGATGGGCAACTAAGGCCTTGGCTACACTTGAGAGTTACAGCACAATAAAGCCGCCCACAGCGCTGTACCTCACTCCCTGTCCACACTGGCAAGGCACGTACAGCGCTGTGTCTCTGTGGCTACAGCGCTGCAGGTGCTCCACCTCCTCGAGAGGATTAACAGCTGCTGCGGAGTGGCTGAGACGCTGCCGCTCCAGTGTAAACAGTGCAGTTATTATGCAGTGATTGACCTCCGGAAACTCCCCATAATCCTTTTAACTGAAGCTTCCTCTCTTTGTTTTGTTGTGATTCTTCTCTCTGTTTTGTTGTGAACTCCAGACGCTCTGTTTTGGGAGCTGCTTATCAAAAAAACAAACACAGCTCCTGTTTGCTGTGAATGAGTAGAGGCAGGCAGGGGGGCTCCCTTTGGAACGCCCATAGCTAGTATTCGCTTGAAGAGAGAGGCGGCGTGGGGGGAGGGGGATTGGGGTACGTTTCGGCGAGCGGCTGCTTATCTGGTCTGTGAGAAAAAAAAACAACAGTTGCTGTTTGCTTTCAGTGAGCGAGAGAGGGGTGGAGGAGGGAGGGGAGTCGGAACTTACAAGGCAGCATGCTGACACACTCTCAGCACTCCAAAAACTCACTCTCTCTCCCCCCGCGCTCCCTGTCACACTCCACCCCACCCTTTTGAAAAGCATGTTACAGCCACTTGAACACTGGGATAGCTGCCCATAATGCACCACTCCCAATGCCGCTGCAAATGCTGCAAATGTGGCCATGACAGTGCGCTGGCAGCTGTCAATGTGGACAGATTGCAGGGCTTTCCCTACTCAGCTACACGAAGACAGGTTTAACTCACAGCACTGTACAGCTGCGAGTGTAGCCATACCCTAAAATGATTAGGGGTATGAAACAGGAGGAGAGATTAAAATGACTGGGAGTTTTCAGCTTAGAAAAGATACGACTAAGAGGGGATATGATAGAAGTCTATAAAATCTTGACTGGTGTGAAGAAAGTGAATAAGGAAATGTTATTTAATCCTTCACATAACACAATAACTAGCAGTCACCCAATGAAATTAATAGGCAGCAGGTTTTAAAAAAACAAAAGGAAGTACTTCTTCACACAACATAAAGTCAACCCATGGAACTCTTTGCCAGGAGATGCTGTGAAGACCAAAACTATAACAGGATTAAAAAAAAGAACTAGATAAATTCCTGGAGAATAGGTCCATCAGTGGCTATTAGCCAGGATGGGGAGGGAATGCAACACCATGCTCTGAGTGTCCCTAGCCTGTTTGCCAGAAGCTGGGAATGGGCAACAGGGGATGGATCACTTGATGATTACCTGTTCTGTTCATTCCCAAGCACCTGGCCTTGACCACTGTCAAAAAACAGGATACTGGGCTACATGGCCCATTGGTCTGACCCAGTATGACCATTCTTATGTAAAAATTAATTATAATAATAAAAATGTTTAGTACAGAAACTCCCCAACACAATGACCTCTCAAGATAGCAACGATGTGAGATAACAACCTTGGCAAATAATGCATTTTAAAAATCTCGGCCTACTAGGAAACATATTTATATAAGTTTCCATTCCCAGTCACAAATCTAGCATTCTGGAGCAAAGTCACTAAAATATAGTCCAACAAACAAATGTGTTTTTAACATGCCCCTCACTTTTCCCTCCACCGCAGTCCACTCACCGGTGTTGTCCTTGGTCAGTGGAGACTCAGAGTTCAGAGGTACTTTCACGTGAGTACACCTCCCAGGTGGGGGGCAAGAAGGCATCTTGCTCATTCCTCCAGCTGCTCACTGTTTGCTCTGGCCACTGCTGTTTGTTGTGCCACCGTTCACTCCACCACTTTGTTGCCAATGGCCCTGCGCAGTTACCTTCTGCTGCCACCTGCCACTGTGACCTCTGCAAGTTGATCTCTTGAGGTTCCACCCAGCTCTCAGTGATTTCAGCTGAGCTCTCAGTGGGGGAACCTCGCTGCTAGTGCAGTCTGGGCGGTCTCTTCCACAGAAACACTGTCCCTACAGCAGGACTAAGCACTTAGGGTATGTCTACACTACGGGATTAATCCGAATTTAGATAATTCGGATTTGAGAAACAGGTTGTATAAAGTCGAAATGAGTGCGGCCACACTAGCACAGTAATTCAGTGGTGTGCGTCCAAGTACCGGGGCTAGCGTCGATTTCTGCACCGTTGCACTGTGGGTAGCAATTCCATAGCTATCCCATAGTTCCCGCAGTCTCCCGCGCCCATTGGGATTGTGGGTTA
Source organism: Trachemys scripta elegans (assembly GCF_013100865.1). NCBI lineage: Eukaryota > Metazoa > Chordata > Testudines > Emydidae > Trachemys > Trachemys scripta. The sequence continues at coordinate 5,971,389 of NC_048311.1, read as the reverse complement.
AGATCCCAGTGCCTGATGGGACAAAAAACATCGTCGCAGGTGGTTCTGGGTACAGCCTCACTTCCTCCCTCCCTCCCTCCCTGCATGAAAGCAACGGACGGCAGACAACCATTTTCGCGCCTTTTTTCCTGGGTGGGTGAACACTGCAGACTCCATACCACGGCAAGCATGGAGCCCGCTGAGGTCAAGACAGCACTCATGAATATTGCAAACACCTCGCGCGTTCTCGTGGAGTTTATGCTCAGCCAGGACCAGAAAAACGAGGAGAGGAGGCAGCGGCGGCGGCAGCGCAGCGACAAGCATGATGAGGACATGGACACGGACACGGACACAGAATTCAGTGAAACCACAGGCCCCGGTGCTTTGGAGATCATGTTGTTAATGGGGCAGATTCTATCCATGGAACGCCGATTCTGGGCAAGGGAAACAAGCACAGACTGGTGGGACCGCATAGTGTTGCAGGTCTGGGACCATTCCCAGTGGCTGCGGAACTTTCGCATGCGTAAGGGCACTTTCATGGAACTTTGTGACTTGCTGTCCCCTGCCCTGAAACGCCAGAATACCAAGATGAGAGCAGCCCTCACAGTTGAGAAGCGTGTGGCGATAGCCCTGTGGAAGCTTGCAACGCCAGACAGCTACCGGTCAGTCGGGAATCAATTTGGAGTGGGCAAATCTACTGTGGGGGCTGCTGTGATGCAAGTAGCCAAAGCAATCACTCAGGTGCTGCTACGAAAGTTAGTGACTCTGGGAAATGTGCAGGCTATAGTGGATGGTTTTGCTGCAATGGGATTCCCTAACTGTGGTGGGGCAATAGACGGAACCCATATCCCTATCTTGGCACCGGAGCACCAAGCCACCGAGTACATAAACCGCAAGGGGTACTTTTCAATGGTGCTGCAAGCACTTGTGGATCACAAGGGACGTTTCACCAACATCAACGCGGGCTGGGCGGGAAGGGTTCATGACGCTCGCGTCTTCAGGAACACTACTCTGTTTAAAGGGCTGCAGCAAGGGACTTACTTTCCGGACCAGAAAATAACCGTTGGGGATGTTGAAATGCCCATAGTTATTCTTGGGGACCCAGCCTACCCCTTAATGCCATGGCTTATGAAGCCATACACAGGCAGCCTGGACAGGAGTCAGGAGCTGTTTAACTACAGGCTAAGCAAGTGCAGAATGGTGGTAGAATGTGCATTTGGCCGTTTAAAAGGTCGCTGGCGTTCATTATTGACTCGCTCTGACCTCAGCCAAAGAAATCTCCCCATTGTCATTTCTGCTTGCTGTGTGCTCCACAATCTCTGTGAAAGTAAGGGGGAGACCTTTATGGCGGGGTGGGAGGCTGAGGCAAATCGCCTGGCTGCTGATTACGCGCAGCCAGACACCAGGGCGATTAGAAGATCACACCATGAAGCGCTGTGCATCAGAGAAGCTTTGAAAACCAGTTTCATGGCTGGCCAGGCTACCGTGTGAAATATCTGTTTGTTTCTCCTTCATGAAAACCCTCCCCCTTTACTGACTGATTTTCTGTAAGGAACCCACCCTGCCCCTTCCCCCAGCTTTCTTTCAAACCAAATAAAGTCACTATCATTTAAAAATCATTTATTCTTTATTAATAGATTAGAAAAAGAGGGAGGGAACCCGGGTGGTATTTGGGAGGAGGATTGCTGGGAAGGAAAAAGCCACAAAGAAAAGGTTAAAAAAATGACAGCCTTTTGCTTGGGCTGTCTACTGGGGTGGAATGGGAAGGTGTACGGAGCCTCCCCCCCGCGTTCTTACACGTCTGGGTGAGGAGGATACGGAACATGGGGAGGGGGGAGGGTGGAACAGGGGCTGAAGCGGCAGTCTGTTTTCCAGCAGCCGTTCCTGAACCTCCACCAGACGCCGGAGCAGCCCCAGCGTTGCATCCTTCATCCTCTGGTCTTCCTGCCGCCATTTCTCATCTCGATCGTCTCTCCTCTCCTCACGTTGGTCCCTCCTCTCCTCACGTTGGTCCCTCCTCTCCTCACGTTCACTGACTTCTTTCCTATACTTTGAAACTGTTTCCTTCCACTCATTCAGATGAGCTCTGTCACTCCTGCTGGATTGCATAATCTCAGAAAACATGTCCTCCCGCGTCTTCTTCTTACGACGCCTTATCTGTGATAACCTTCGGGATGGAGGAGGGAGGCTTGAGGAATTTGCAGCTGCTGTAGGGAGGGGAAAAAAGAGAGAATTGTTTTAAAAGCTACATTTTGCAGAACAATGCTTATACTCTTTCACGGTGACCAACACTGTTCACATTACATAGCACATGTGATTTCTGTGCAAGGTCGCATTTTGCCTCTTAATGCTGAGTGCCTGTGGCTTTGCTGCTAGAGATCACAGGTCTGGGCAACAGAATTCGGCTTGCATGCGGCCATGGTAAGCTTCTGCCCTCCTTTCCCACATACCAAGCATAGCTTGTAGAGTGCTGCAGAAGCCTGGCCAATCTCAGCCAGTTGGGGGGGGGGGCAGTGTGGTGGGGCTTGTCTGGGCCCCTTCAGGCAAGTAGAGTGCTGCGGTTTTTCTGTTAACATTCAGCAGCACCAGAAAACAAACTACCCCCCCCCCCCCGCCATGAATTCTCTGGGATGATCACGGTACCCTCCCCCCACTGCGTGGCTGGTAACAGGGAAGATCCCTGCTAGCCAAACGCGAAAAACTCAGGGCCAATTTCCCATCTGCGCTTGGCTAACTGCAGGGAAGGATTTATTTTCCGCCACAGGCAAACAGCCCAGTAGGAACGGCCACCTCTGTCCCCTTAATTAAGTTCCCGTATTTCAACCAGGTTACCAGGAGTGATATCACTCTCCTGAGGATTACACAACAAGATAAAGAACGGATGTTGCTTGAATGCCAGCAAACACAGGGACCATACGCTGCCAGGCTTTGTCAGGCAATGATACCAGATTACTTGCTGCAAGCATGGCGTGGTCAAGTGTCCTACCATGGAGGAGGGAATAAGGATGCACTGCCCAGAAACCTTCTGGCAAGGCTTTCGGAGTACCTCCAGGAGAGCTTAATGGAGATGTCCCTGGAGGATTTCCGCTCCATCCCCATACACGTTAACAGACTTTTCCAGTAGCTACAGACTTTTCCAGTAGCTGAACTGACCGCGAATGCAAAGTCAGGCAAAGTAATCATTAAAAACCGTTTGCTTTTAAAACAAGTTTTATATTTTAAAAGGTAAACTCACCTGAGGTCCCTTCCATGGGGTCAGAGTCTTGGGTACTGGCTTGGGAGGCTTGGGAGGGTACTTCAGTCAGGGTGATAAAAAGATCCTGGCTGTTGGGGAGAATGGAGTGCTGTGTGCTCTCTGCAAGCTCATCCTCCTCCTCCTCCTCCTCCTCCTCCTCTACCCCATCGGCAGAATCCTCAGGCGTCGAGACTATCCCCGACCCAGAATCCACGAACAAAGGTGGGGTAGTGGTGGCAGCCCCCCCTAGAATTGCATGCAGCTCGGCGTAGTAGCGGCATGTCCGCGGCTCTGACCCGGAGCGACCGTTTGCCTCCTTTGTTTTTTGATAGGCTTGTCTGAGCTCCTTGACCTTCACGCGGCACTGCTCAGAGTCCCTATTGTGGCCTCTCTCCATCATGCCCTTGGAAATTTTTTCAAAAGTTTTTGCATTTCGTCTTTTAGAACGAAGTTCTGCAAGCACTGAATCCTCTCCCCATACAGCGATCAGATCCAGTACCTCCCTCACGGTCCATGCTGGTGCTCTTTTTCGATTATCAGCCTGCATGGTTACCTGTGCTGATGAGGTATCTGTGGTCACCTGTGCTCTCCACGCTGGGCAAACAGGAAATGAAGTTCAAATGTTCGCGGGGCTTTTCCTGTCTACCTGGCCAGTGCATCCGAGTTCGGATTGCTGTCCAGAGCGGTCACAATGATGCACTGTGGGATAGCTCCCGGAGGCCAATACCATCGAATTGCGGCCACACTAACCCTAATTCGAATTGCTAAAATCGATTTTGGCGCTACTCCGCTCGTTGGGGTGGAGTACAGAAATCGATTTAAAGGGCCCTTTACATCGAATTAAATGGCGTCGTTGTGTGGACGGTTACAGGGTTAATTCGAATTAAAGCTGATAAATCCGAATTAAAGTCGTAGTGTAGACCAGGCCTAAGACCTGATTATCAGTGATTGCAGCTGCAGTGGTCACTTAACAGAACAAAAGACTATCTATGGAGCCTAATCAAGTCCCCTCTCTCTTGATGCCCTCAATCAGCACAGGCTAAGTACAGTTCTACTGCCCTTTACTCATACAATGAGAACAACAACATTTCATTCCCTCCCGCATTCAAGTAATTTGTAACCCAACCCCAGCCAAAATCTATCACTTGGGCAACACAGCTCTGTTTGCTGGATACCTAGGTAGATTAGGTGTGACTGTAAATACAATCTGGTCCTGAATCCTTTCCCCCCTAGCCCCAGCTCATCACTAGCTGTCAGGGAGAGCTCATTTAGACTTCGCTTACAAATCATCATTTGAAATTATTAGGTTGGCCAACATCACTGAAATGAATGCACTGACATTGTCATAAAAAACAACAACTGTATAAGGAAGCTAGTCTATATTCATACTTTTCAAATCTATTATACTTTTTCAGATACATGTATTTTATCATACACTGTATATGCTTTTAAAGTGTATATTAATGTTTCAATTTCAATTCAAATTTCCAAACAGTCACTAAATTGGCATGTAACTAGTTCACAAAACGGGGGGGGGGGGCGTTGGGGAAATTCAGGGGGAGGTGTAGGGAAATCACTGGACAGAGACACACACCCTGTGTGTGAGAGAGACTCTTTGAGACAGCAGCTGCTGCCAGCAAGCTTCCCCCCATTCTGAGCCCTGTCCCCCCCCCCGCTCTGTGGAGATGGGGGACAGGAATGGGGGAGGGGGACACCCTGACAACAGCATCCCTCTTCCCCCTCCCCCCGTGCACATAGGGTGACCAGACAGCAAGTGTGAAAATCAGGACAGGGGGTGGGGGATAATAGGATCCTATATAAGAAAAAGACCCAAAATTCAGGACTGTCCCTATAAAAATTGGGACATCTGGTCACCCTACCTGCACAGCAAGCAGGAGGCTCCTGGAGCAGTTCCAAGGCAGAGGGCAGGAACAGCACACCGCAGTGGGTGGGAGGGACACCTGAACTGCCCAGCAATTGATAGCCTGCTGGGCGGCAGCCACACAGGGAACTTAGGGGAGCTGATAGGGGGGACTGTCAGCCCACTCTGGTTCCAAGCCCCCACCAGGTAGCTCCAACGGGCTGTTCTTTCTGCAAGCAGTGGACAAAGCAGGCGTCTGCCAAACAACACTATAAGGGAGCATTGGGCAACTTTAAAGAGCATGTTCTCTAATTAGGAGGTTCTCAAACTGTGGTCCGTGAGCTCCATTCAGGTGGTCCACGGATAGTTCCCTATAAGGTGCACTCCTGGGCAGCCGCACATGAGAGAATGAAGGGCCACCCACCTCAGGGGCTGCTGCAGTGGGGGAGAGAGGGAGAGCCCCTCCTTCTTCCCAATCCCAGCTTGGGGGCTGCTGCAGCAGGGGAGAGAGGGCACATCCATCGCATTAGAAGACTACTGATATTAAAATATGAATTGTGTGCTTTTATGTGTAGATCAAAAAAGGTAATTATTATTTAGGGGTTTTTTTATATAGAAGTTTTATCCAAAGTGCTTTACAATAGTTAGCTAACGGTACATACAACATTTGGAAAGATCATTAAGAGCCACTGCTCTAATTGATCAGCAACATAACAACAAAACAACGTTAACCGGGACGACTTTAAGTGAGGAGTTACTGAATATCGGCTTACAATGCCTGCTCCAATGGGAAGGGTGTCCGTGCGCCTGGACCGTGGCCCTGCCCCAAGGCCTGCTCCTGCTCAGCCTCCTCCCCTGGAAGCCCCACCCACGCTCCATCCCTGGCCACACTCAGCCCCTTCCCCAAGGCCCCCCTGCTCACCACTAACACCTCTTCACCCCCTCCCCACACTTGCCCGCCAGCTGGCCAGGCACACTGCTCACATGCATGTCTTCACCCCTTCCTGCAAGGCTCCCATGTGGGCAGAGCAGGGACAGGAAGAGGCAGAGCCTCAGGGGAAGAGGACCAGTGGGACCAGGGCCTTGGGGTGGAGCAGGGGCAGGGCCACAACTGGGGCACCCACCCTTTCAGCAGCGGCATGTTCCAAAGGGGGGGGGGCAGGCTGTTTGTGGAGGCTTTGCCTCCCCGGCCTCTTATACCCGCTGCCTTTGAACCAAGGAATTTTGTGTCCTTGCTGAGTGCGCCTAATCACTGGCCTATCCTCCCTCTCTGTGTCTGTACACAGAAGAGCTGACAAGCTATATCAACCCTGGCTGGAACAAAATGGAGAATGAAGAAAAACTGTGCACAAAGATTTGTCTGAATCTGTTGCTTTGTGTTAACATTTGAGGATGTGAACTTCACTAGCACACATCTCCACACAAAGAACATTTTAAGCTTAAATGTCCACTGAAGACAAATTTAAAATGATGCATTCAAGTGCAAATTCCACTGCATTGGTTAGTTGTTTACATCATCCATGGAGGGAAAAGAAACCCTAGTTCTCTCTAAACCCTAGTTTTAATAAGTCTTGGTACTCTGGGTAATTCCAGAGGACTGGGAGAAAGCTAATACTCTGCCAATATTTAAAAAAGGATAAACAGGATGAATTGTAGGTCTGTCAGCCTAACATGGCCAAGATAATGGAACAGCTGATATGGGATGTCACAGTTCAGGACAACTGCATTTACATTCTGTGAACCAGCAAGGGCACCCACTTTTAGACTTCCAGCTCCCAGCTGTTGCTTCTCTTGGGCAGAGACCCATGTCTCTCCCTCCTGACTGGGGTTTTTCTAGGCTGCACAGTTCCCTGGCTATAATGTGCTATCCCCAGAAAGCCAGACTGCCTAAACAGACCAGCATCTATGCCAGGGGTCAGCAACCTTTCAGAAGTGATGTGCCGAGCAGTGATGAGCTGCTAAAAAATTAACAACCGGTTCCCTCCTCCTCACCCCATGAGGGGGTCGTGCCCCCCCCGCCCCTGGGGACTCCTGCCCCATCCAATCCCCCACATTCCTTCATGCCCCCCCCGGGACCCCTGTCCCATCCACCCCCCTTCCCTGTCCCCTGACTGCCCCCTGCCACCCCATCCATCCCCTCCTCTCATTCCTTTTCCTGGACATTTGGTTGCCAATCTCATGTTCTTATGTTAACCTCTGGCTTAGACATTTTAACATGAGGTTCCCCGAATAGGCAGGTATCCCATTTTCATAACTACAAGCGTCACATTCATCCCCCCAGAAAGAGGGTTGCTGGGAACGGAATCGTTCCCCTGCCAGAGTGAACCCAGGGACTTAGGTGTAGCTCTTACAAACCGTACACATACCCCCGCCAGCCGCCCCTCTGACACTGATCTGGAGTTTGTGTGAGTCGCCCACCCATATCCAGGGGCTGCTCGGGGAGGTGGACACCCCCACACTAGAGGGCTCTGATCATTGGGAAGGGAGGAGAAGCTGCTTTTGTCTCTCCTTCTCTCAGCCTCATTTGGGCTTACCATTTTGGAGGCTGAACTTCCTGGGTCAGAGGCAGCCGCTGGTGCATCCGGGAGCTCGGGCTGAGCCGCTGCTGCTCCCCAGCGGGGTGAGCCCTTCTCTACCGCCCCCTCTGTGCCCAGCCGGGGGGACTTTCTGCGGGGGCTGGAACCAGCCCCTGGGGCAGCCCCGGGCTCTGCCGACGCCAGCCCCTGAGCCGGAGCCTGCAGGTGAGGGGAGAGACCCGGAGGAAAGGGCTGGGGCCGGGCAGGAAAGTGACTCTGCACCAACGGCCCCTCCTCGCCCCAGCTCCGCTCCCGGGGGGGCGGGGGTCTGCGAGTCCCAGAGCTGCTGACCTCCCCCCCGCCCGAGCCGGGCCAGGGACCGAGGGGAGGGGAGGGGGCGGGAGGGAGACAGGGGGAGAGACTGGAAGGAGCAGCAGGAGTAATAAGTGGGGAGGGAGGTTCCCTACTTCCAGCCCTGCCCAGCTCCATTCACTGCTGCATCCCGGGGCAGATTTACTCCAGTCCTTGCGGTGAGGCTGGGGTGGAAAATGAAGAGGAGACAGATCAAAAAATCCAGGGAAGATATTGTCTGTCTGATGTGCAGGACCCGTGGGAATCAATCCTAGCCCTGGGACAGTGGATAGTGTTCGAACATCACCAGGGCTTTTCTGGCTGCACCTCTTAGCCCTGCTGAGCCTCCCAGGAGCAAGGAGGCCAGAAGAGGTGAGGACTGAGGGTCTGGAGGAGGCCACACAGGGGAAGAAATAAGGGAGCAGAACTGTGGAATTGTCGCTGGTGCGGCAGGATGACATTCCCTGGTTCAGATTCCTTCAAGAGGTGTGTGCGTTCTCCAGGGAGACACTGGGGGTTTCACTCATGTGCCAACAGGAAAGCATCACAGACTCAGTTGTCCAATGCTGGACAAAGAGCTCTTCTAGAATAGGGAAAACAGCCTGATCCCTAATCAATGGGAGCGGAGCTGCCAGCTTGCAGTTCCTATGTCTGAGCAGGTGGGATTGTTCTAATGCAGGAGATACTTGCTGTTTCAGGGGCTGGTGACCTTCGAGAAGGTGGCTCTGTATTTCACCAAGGGGCAGTGGGAACTTCGGGACCCAGGTCAGAGAGACGTCATGCAGGAGAACTATGAGTCCCTGATATTGCTGGGTAAGGCTTCCTTTCTTCTCACAAGAATGGGGAGATCTCTGAAGTGCTTGAGTCAGCTTCAGTCATTTGTGGTTAGAGCAGCACCGAGATCAGGGCCCCAGCATGCACATAGGGAGAGGAAGACCCTGCTCTGAAGAGCTCACAGTCTGACTGGAAAGACGCTCAAAGTGTGAGAGGGGAAACAGAAGCACCTAGAGAGCAAGTGACTTGCCCTAGAAACAGGCCACATCATTCGCAGGGCTCGGAATAGAACTCAGGTCTTTTGCATCCATAGGCTATGTCTACACGACAAGCTAGGGATGTGGTTCTCCTGCCCGTGTACACGTACTCCTGCTAGTTCTCGTTGAGCTAGGGTGAGTATAAGTAGCAATGCAGCCACAATAGCAGCAGCAGAAACATGGCTGAGCCCTGTCACGTACAAACTGGTGGGTCAGTATCCATGGCTCCGCTGCCATTACCTAGGCTACCATGGCTACACTGCTGTTTATACTGGCACTAGCTCAATGAGAGCTAGCATGAGGATGCGTCCACGAGCAGGGGAATCACACCCCGAGGTAATCGTGAAGATAGTCATAGGCCCATGTCCAATCCATTGGCCCACACTGCCTCCATATGGGCTCATCATCCTTCCGGATGGAGTGATAGTAACCCCTGTGGGTCTATGGGGGAGCTTAATGGCAGCCTTGAGCTACTAAGTCCTGTGAAAACTACAGCCTGCCTTCACTCGTTTTATCTTGTTAGTTAACCAGAGGTGCCTAACTTGAGTCAAGACCACACTTTTTGTCTGAGGGAAGACAAGCCCTATTAAATTTGCCTAACATTTTCTATTATAACTTTCCATCTTCAGTTGCTTATAACTTTAACAAACTAACTGTTCATGCTGAAATTTCCTATGCTTGGAGGCGATGGCTGTAAGGTTGGAGAGATACTTTTCACCGTCTCTGTGAAAATGCAGCCAGATTTGACAAAAAGTTATCAGCTGCAGAAAATTACCAGTATGGTTGCAAAAGATGGAATTTCTTTGATTTTTTTTTTTATTACAAAAAACCCCTAGAATGTATCATACAAAAATATGTTAAAATAATGTTATTAAGTTTGCAAAATCAAGCACTCAAAAGTTAGGAAATGCCAGGATTAGGTTCAGCTCTCTTATGCATGATCACAGAGTTTTTTGCACAGGATCCTGCCTCATTCAGTGTTCAGGATGAATGCTGCTCACGAGACCTCTAACTATCCCAAAAGGTCTCCAAGAGCATTTCCCCCTCTGTTACAGGTTTACCTGAGTTCACCACCAGCAAGGGAAGGGACTTGATTAGAATTATGGAGCTTTTTAGTAGCATCTATTTAATGAGTGTGTGACAAATTCTGATCTCTCCTCTTTCCTTTCTCCTGAGTAGACTTTCCAATTCCTAAACCCAACGTGATCTCTCGGATGGAAACAGTGGAAGAGCTGGGTGTCCCGGATCCCCACGCCGCTAAGGAATGGGAGATCCTGAGAGTAGCCCCCACAGGTGAGGGGTTAGTATTAAACCGAGTAAGAAACCATTTGCAAATGGCGCTAACAAGATTCCTACAAAGACCCCGTGAGCTCCCCAGTTCTACCTCAGATCAGGATTGTCCCCAGCAGGTGTCATATCCCCTCATGGCAGACATCACTCACAGCCTCCCACCCAGTCTGACTGACACCTGGCAATAGCTGTCTTTCCCGAATGTTCGCATGGATTGTGGAGGAAGGATTGGTCACCTCTTCTCTCTCATCTGAGGAAGGGCTTGGGGGGATTCAGGTTGGGATCCATGAAGGGACTTAGGCATTGCAATGCTGGACATCACAGGGCCTAACTTTTAGGCAGCTAGTAAATTGCAGGATCAGTATTGTGATTCACAAAGCCTGAGTTAGGCGCTGAGTTTCCCTGTGCAATGAATGGGTTGAGATAGGTGCCTAAAATTGGGATCCACAAACGCTAGCACCTCAGCTGAGCTAGCCAATGGGACATGCCAACCAGAGGGGCATGTGCTAAGCCCTGCCCCTCTTTCAGAGGTAGAGTCCAGGCTGCTGGGAGGTGCCTAGTGATGCACCAATAGGAACCCCTCTCCTGGAGTCAGGTGGCTTAGAGGCCTAAGCTGTTTCTTGGGGCAATGTGGTAGGTGCTTATCTCACGCTACCCAAAACCTCCACCTTTAGACCAATGGTTAGAGCACTTCCCTGGCATGTGAAAGATGGAGGTTCAGTTCCCCCTCTGCTAGAGAGGGCAAAAGGATTTACATAGGGGTCTCCCATGTCTCAGGAGGGTGCGCTAACCACTGAGCTATGGGCTAGTTGAAGATGGGGCTCCCTCCATCTCTCATAATGAAGCTGGCTGAAGAGTGGCTGGAGCCTGGGTCTCCCATCTCCATGCCCTAACCACTGGACTATAGAGTCATTCTTTCTTTTTCTCTCTGGCCCAATGACTATTCCACTGTGGATAAACACTTGTTGGGGAGGGAGCGAGAGAACAAGAATGCATGCAAACGAGACTGAGTCTGTGGTCAGGGCATAGAATCCTAGAATATCAGGGTTGGAAGGGACCTCAGGAGGTCATCTAGTCCAACCCCCTGCTCAAAGGGGGACCAGTCCCCAGACAGATTTTTTTTGCCCAAGATTCCTAAATGGCCCCCTCAAGGATTGAACTCACAACCTTGGGTTTAGCAAGCCAATGCTCAAACCACTGAGCTATCCCTCACCCGGCAGCCATCTGGGAGACTCTGGGTCCAGTGCCCTTGCTCCAGTAACTTTCATCATTTATCCAGAGTGCAGCAGCTCCAATGGGAGAGACGGAAAGAGCACCTCCTGCCACTGCCAATCAGAATATCCCAGAGCTGAGTGGCTGGCGCACCCTCCTGAAAGGTGGGAGACCCCCTGTTCAAATCCTTCCTCCCCTTCAGGTGAGGAGGTGAGGGGAATTGAACTGGAGTCTCCCATTTCCCAGCTGAGTGCTCTAACCATTGAGCTAAAAGCTATAAAGTAGGTATTACTGCCACCCGCTCCGCTGGCTGGATTTTGAATAGGATCCAATCTTGGGGGCCACCTACTGGATTGGGCGCAGCAGGCATATAGGCGGCTGAACACCTGTCTTCCCCTGGTTCACTGGTCACTCTGGGGCTTCAGTGGGAGATGAGCATTCAGATGCCTAGAATGAGGCAGCCGTGCACATGGCCAGAGGCAGGAACATAGGCACCCGGGGAACTTTCATTTTAAAAAACTTCAGTGTCGAGTGAGGTTAGGTTACTGCAGGGTTCAGCAGGCGGTTTGTGAATTGCAGTGAAGCCTAAACTGGGACCTAGGTGGCTAAACCCAAGATTTGAGGGCCTAAGTCTGGGGTTTAGACACCTAAGTACCTTGGTGGATCTCACCATCAGCACTTAGCCCTTCTGTTGTACCCACCTCCCCATTCCCATTCCCCTTTCAATGGTTCCCTTTCCCCTGGGCACAGGGAGTGACTCCTGTCTGGATTCTCTCTCTGACCCAGCAGATGATGGGATGGGGAGTGAGCATGAGGAGGAGAATCTGGAGCAGGAAAGCCCTGAGATGGTGGAATTGGACATGATGTTGCTGGGAAGAGCTGAAGAGAACATTTTCCAGGGTCCTGAACTTGGAGAAGCCTGTGAGAGTCAATGTGGACTGGAGAGGCAGCAGGAAAACCACCCAGATGAGAGACTAGGGATATCCACTCACCAAGGAGAAGGGTTTAAGGAATTCAGCAACATCAGCGTCAACCGGAGAACAGAGAAGTCAGAAACCCAGAAAACATGCACTGAGTGTGAGAAAACCTTTTCTTGGAGGTCAGAGCTGCTAATCCACCAGAGACTGCATACGGGAGAGAAACCCTACAAATGCCTCGACTGTGGGAAAAGTTTCACACGAAGCTCAAACCGTAATGCTCATCAGAGGATCCACACAGGAGATAAGCCCTATAAATGCACTGAGTGTGGGAAAAGCTTCAGCCAAAGCTCACACCTGGTGAAACATCAGCGGCTGCACGTGGGAGAGAAGCCCTACAAGTGTACGAAATGTGGAAAAAGCTTCAGCTGGAGCTCAGACCTTATTGTTCACCAGAGAATCCACACAGGAGAGAGACCCTATAAATGCCTCGACTGTGGGAAAAGCTTCAATCGGAGCTCGAACCTTAACACGCATCAGAGAGCCCACATGGGAGAGGGCCCCTACAATTGCACCGAGTGTGGGAAAAGCTTCAGTTACTGCTCCTCCTTCATTAGACACCAGAGAACCCACACAGGAGAGAAACCCTACAAATGCACCGAGTGTGGGAAAACCTTCTTCGAGAGTTCGGCCCTTATCAGGCACCAGAGGAGCCACACTGGAGAGATGCCCTACAAATGCACCGAGTGTGGGAAAAGCTTCTTCGAGAGCTCATCTCTTATCAAGCACCAGAGGATCCACACCGGAGAGAAGCCCTACAAATGCCCTGACTGCGGGAAGAGCTTCAAGCAGAGTTCATCCCTCATCAATCATCTGAGGACCCACACCGGAGAGAAACCTTACAAATGCACCGACTGTGGGAAAAGCTTCACCGTGAGCTCCGCTCTGATTAGACATCAGAGGATCCACCTGTGATAGACACCAGCTGCCAATTTCCCTTCTGGGGCTTGGCCGCTGCTTACGTGAGGCCTGAAGATAGATCTGGGAACCAGAACAGGCAGCTGTGGATCCTTCGAGGTGCTGGGTGTTGGAAAGGGCCCTCAGAAAGCCTGGGTGTTTGGTCTCTTGTTATTCATTCAGTGACCTTGTCCCAGTCTGTCACTGAATGGAGCTGCCTGGAGAAGGACTATGCTGTTTGGGCTGATTCAGGCAGGGGCTGGATCTCACCAGGTGTCAGTATGGCCGTGATGGCGCTCCAATCTCAGATGGGTTGTCTCAGTAATGCACATATTAACAATTAGAAAAGACTGGCCCTTATTTTCCTCTTTCCCTGGTGGTCTCCTCATCTTCCTCTCTCTCTCTTTCCCCTCTGTCCAGTCACTGGATTGAAGAAGACCCAGGAGAGTCCCTGAGAGAATGTACAGAGGTAAAGGAGAAAGCTGTGAATCCGAGCTGTCCAGTCAATGAAACACCCCCAGAGCCAGGGGGATCTGGGCATGAGTGTGTTGTGTCCCAGCAGGTCTCCAGGAGGTGCCAGCTGGGTGGGGGCTTGCGGAGCTAGAGGAGGAGAGGTGGCCAGCTGACACAGAGGCAAAGCCAAACCAGACATCAGGCTGATCTCCTGTGTGCTGGTGTGTATTTGAAGGGACACTTCTCATGTATCAGTGGAGACCCAAGGGGCAAGTATTGCTCAGGATCTGATTGGATGGCCCAGTGAAGGATTTCTCTGTGTTTCCTGTCTGTAACTAACTCACAGGGCCCCATGTCTAAATGCAGCTGGGAATCACATTTGGTTTTAGCCCCACAGTAACATCCCTAACCCAGGCGACCCAGCGACAACACAGACACAGGTTGTAGTGAAGATGGAACCTAATCCAATCTTCCCTAAATGGGTTAAAAGCTCAAGCTTCAGTCTGTGAACAAGGACATAACTAGACACCTTATGACCATGTTAAAGTCAGGTGAGGGGAATCTGTGCTGTAACTGGGACCAGCGTGATAAATGTTGCATAGACTGGGCCTGGTGTCTATAGCACAGTTTTTCCTTACAGGTGGGAGGCATCAAAACTGAAGTTCTAACCCTGTTAATGAGTTCAGCTTGAAGCCTGGAACATGCCCAAGCTAGAGTATGGGCCTCTAACATGTTTATTTGCTTGTCCACATAAGCAAGAAGAAACACTGTAATTACACAATCTGGCCACAAACTTATTCAAACATGCTGGGCCAGAACCTCAGCTGGTGTAAATCAGTGTAGCTTTGACACCAATGGAGCGTTGTCGATTTACACTAGCTGAGGATGTGGCCAGGTGATTTCTGTAGGAGCTCTGTATCGGGGCTGTCTGCACTCTTTCCATTTTCTGCCTGCCCTAGTAAAGAAGCTTTGGTTACTGTACATGTGTGTGTCTATGTGTTTATTGGAAACCCAGAGGGACTGCAGCCAGGTGACTGAGGAGCCTGCAGCATTGGCCTCTGGGTGCATGTTGCGCATGGTGCATTGCTCAATGTTTGAGGTCTGGACACTGTGCAGCTCACAGTTTCCATTTATCTCGGAGTCATCCCTCAAGTCTCTCATTAAAACACTTTTCCCAAGGGGCCCATCAACTCCAGAGCACACAACTGGAGCAGGTTTTCCCCTGGTTTGGGGAAAATTGGTGCCAACTCTGCCAGCACAAAGATGCCCTAAAGCCAGTCTAACACAGCATTGGCTGGTGCGGAGGCAGAGTAGCAGCTCCTATACCACCTACCCTCTCTGGGAGTGGTGCAGAGGCATGACTACACTATACCCTGCCAGCCTCTGGCTGCTGTACTGACCCTTTGAGGGCATTGGCAACCCATACAAGTCAGGCTGGTCTAACCTGCTTCTGGGGTCAAGTGCTCCTAGAATGGGGGAAATATAAAAGATTGCTTAAATCCGCCTTTTCACCTCCCTCCTGAGTTGCACTGAACATGGGAGCCAAGCAATCTTCTCTCTAATTTTTGACAGGCCGTGCGCACAAAAAATTTCTTCTGTGCAAATTTTTGTGTGCGCGATGTTTTGCTGTGTGTGCAGTGTTTAGCATCTGTGTGTGCACGCGCACAGCTTAGAGGGAACAGTGGAGCCAAGGGTCAGGGCTAATCAGATGTTTTAAATAGTGGGACTCATACAACAGGTGCTAAATGTCATTGGTAGATCATACTAGCTTTTCAGCAGATCTCAAGCTTCATCCTGTCTCTGTCCATCATCTGTTCAGCTCGTTAGCTTTTTTAGGCATGATTCTTGCCTTCTGTAGAGCGTTTCAAAATGTTCTTTGTTATTATTTATTTAATTTCCTGAATTTTGTTAAAGTTGGTGGTTCTCTGTTAAACAGGCTCTTGCTTTCATGCTGGGGAAGACTAAAATCAACTAAAAAGTGACTCTGCTGGATGCAAGAATCACTGGGTGAGGTTCTATTGCTTGTGTTATGCAGGAGTACAGATTAGATGGTCACTAGGGTCCTTCTGGCTTTAACAGCTGTAAAAACCTTTATAATAATAATAATAATGAAGTCTCTGCCCTGCAGTTATGTAATTTGTCGGAGATGGAGAGCAAAGCATGCCCAAGGACTTTACAGTAGTTATGAAGTGTCAAAAGCTTTGACTACAAGGCCTGCCTTGGTACTGACTGACTTGCTTATGAGTCCTGGGCTTCATTTTCCCCATCTGTGACCCCCTAGCCACCTGTGTAAAGAGCTGTTAGAGCAGTGGATGGAAAGTGTTTATATAGCCTCTCAATGGGATTATTATTACTCAGCTGCTGTATACAAGCAATGCCAGTTGACTGCTATCTTCTCAGAACAATGGGGCCTATTGAGTAACATGCTGGACTAGGATTCAGGAAGCAAGGGTTCTAGTCTTGGCTCTGCTGTAGGGCTGCTGGGTGACTTATGGCAAGTTATGTCCCCATCTATAAAGTGGA
Organism: Trachemys scripta elegans; assembly: GCF_013100865.1. Lineage (NCBI taxonomy): Eukaryota > Metazoa > Chordata > Testudines > Emydidae > Trachemys > Trachemys scripta. The sequence goes on along the minus strand of NC_048311.1, from coordinate 5,955,064 downwards.
GATGACTCTCACCTCCTTTCTAAAGCATGTTGAGAGATGTATTTAAGAGCTGGGTATTGGCATTACTCAGAAAAGACTGAAGTTTTGCTTCCCTATTGAGACTGCATGTCCCAGGCTTGGTGCTTTCTCTTTGCTCTCTGCCTTGGGCACTAAGTGGGTTGTTGAAATCCCCAGACATGGGCACCATACAGCTCATATTCTACAGGTACCCCAGCTCTAAACTGCAGCTGGATTTGCCTGGAACACTGCAATGGGAGGCTGGGAGACAGCACTCAGAGAATCACCTAGGTAGGGATGGCTTGTGTGCAGGTGTTGGGCATGAAGAGACACTCCACAAGGCATTCACTTCAGTCTCCAAGACACACTGAGCAGCCACATGCACCCCAGCTTCATCCAACTTGTGATCTCATGTGAAACCTTAATGGTAGCCTCTGAGATGTTAAAATAGAATAATGTTACGTGTGTATGCTACATGCCAGTCACATGTGCCTACAGTGCTTAAAATGGAGGAGTTGCAAGGAGTCAGTCCTGGCAGAAAAACACAACGAAAGTTAAACCAAGACAAATTGCTGAGGGGTGCACTTTCAGCACTGTCTTACCAAAGCTACTGCTCCCACCACCACACACTTTTTTTAGTCCAGTCCAAGACTGTGCCAATCTGCTGACATGAGACTGCCATTATAATTTTGCACGGGGGTGTGCAAGTTATTGACAGTCCTGTAGGGGATGGGGAAGTGGCGGAATGCAGGAAACTTTCCTTCTCATTCCCATGCGGTTACATTTTTGGGTAGTGGGATGTGTCCTTAGCTGTCATTAAATTAAGGTTTGGTTTGTGTTCATAAATGTTTGAGGACTCTCAGATGGTAATGTTCGGGTGAGGTTCCCTGTGTTCTCTGTTCCTAGCCTGCAGCTTGCAGAGGTGGTGGGGAGTCTCTCTCCATTTACAGGTGAGTCCTTAGCGCAGATTTATTTGACTTCAATGTGGTATCCATGTCACCAGGGTGATCTCCAGACTCTCACATGGGGGCAGCGGCAGCAACTCACCCAAGACACTTCACCCTGGATGAAGCAACATTGTCCTGAGTGTGACAACCTCCCTTAGGCCTAATTTTTAGGGAACTGCACTGGTGCTGGACAAATGATGACAGAGTCCCTAAAGCTCTCTGCACACCTCTCAATAGGAGCTGCTAAGGTACGGAGCTCTTCCCCAACCCAAAACCAACCCCTCTGTGCCTCAGTTTCCCCAAATGGGGAAAATAAGCCTGGCTGGGGGTTGTGTGCATAAATCCATGAATGTTTCTGAGGCACTTAGCTATTACAGCGATAGGAGTCATAAAAGCAGGTTGAGACCCTAGAGTGGCACAGCAAGGTTATCTGACCTCTGCAGATGTTCCTGGTCAGGTGTCCTGCCTAGGGGAGGCTCTTTAAGGAGATGTCTGCATAGCATGGCTGCCCCTCCCCACTCCTTGAAGATAGCAGATAAGGATGGAAATGAGGAGATTCCATGAGTCCTGGGGAGGGGAGATTCTGTGGGAATCTAAGATTGTCCCAGAGGTTCCCCTAATAAAAGAGCCCCAGAGATGAGGGGCACCTCGCCCCAAGGGCTGCCCAGAGTCCTGCAAGGTCTCTGGGTTCATTCCTACTTTTCAGGAAAGAGAAAAGGATCCTCCTGTTGGGAGCTAGGGAGGGAGTTTCATTGGTTGTGTGAAGCCAGGTCCTACGTTCAATTGGATGGCATTCTCTGTTTGGATGTAAGGTCCTAACTTCTCAGCACCACATCCAATCAGTTCCACATTTCAGGGTGTGTTCTAGGCAGCAGTGGGCAGAACCCTGTTCATTTTGGTGACAATCAACAAAACTGAAAGTGGGGAATGGGAAGCACATGGAGCCCCGGCATCCAGTGAGCAGAGCCAGCAGCTACAATCATCCCTGTAATAATCAATAGTTATTTATTATTTGTATTGCCATAACAAGTAGGAGCCGTACACACACACACAACAAAAAGACAGTCCTTGCCAAGAGACAACAGAGGGGAACAGATAGGCAGATGAGGGAGCACAAGAAAACAATAACAAGAAAACAATTGTCACGCTGTCTGGAGTGGCTCACAATTGTCATGCTGGCTGGAGTGCTAATCTCAGGGCAGACTGTCAGAAAACCGGGCAGGCACCCCAAACTGGAGCTGTGTTCTATAATTAGATTTCACCAAACCAGTAACAAATGTGAACTCCTGGATCATTGTACCAGTCTTACCATGGAGTCACAGACAATCCCCTTAGACTCTCCAGCCTATCTTGCCACCTAGACAGACTGGACTTAGTGATAATAGTCACATAAACCAAAAATCACACCACACCAGATTGCTTCCAGTCCCAAGGGACTAGCCACTTACCCCAGATCAATGGGTCCTCCAGATCTCACCACAAAGACAACACTGGCACCCAGTTCTATAGACACCTTATTTTATTAGCTAAGAAAAGGAAATGAGAATTATTGAGAGGTTAAAGCAGGTAAAATATATGTACAGGAAAGTCACAGTTTGTAAGTCTAAATGGTAGCAGTAATATAATGAACTGCGAATTTCCCAGAAGTATTTCAGGGTACCCAGATAGTCTCTGGGAGTCTTGGCTTTGTATCTGGTACCCTTCCCTGTAAGAGTCCATACAGCCCGGAGATGCAAGATCATTCCTGGAATCCATACATATAGCTTCTCACAGAAAACAAGCTGACGGTGTCTCTACGCACATGGGCTTTTCCTTTTATGATGGTGAGTGAGGAATGCAGTTTGAGTCATTGGCCAACAATTATCACCATAATGACCGCTTGCTTTTCTGTTGAAGTCCTTCATTAGCATCCCACAAGATTTCTTTGTTGTTTACTTACAGGGGTATGCACAATATAAATGTTTGCTATTTCATTATAACAGGAACAAAGAGGTGAAAACAATGCAAGTAACATCCCATTAGCTTTCATGAATTTTAAACACCAACCATACTTATACAAGTAGCAGAGGGGTAGCTGTGTTAGTCTGAATCTGTAAAAAGCAACAGAGGGTCCTGTGGCACCTTTAAGACTAACAGAAGTATTGGGAGCATAAGCTTTCGTGGGTAAGAACCTCACTTCTTCAGATGCAAGAAGTGATGTTCTTACCCACGAAAGCTTATGATCCCAATACTTCTGTTAGTCTTAAAGGCGCCACAGGACCCTCTGTTGCTTCATACTTATACAAATACCTTGATCTCTACTAATACACAAGTGAATTGGCCTGTGGCCCTGGACTGACCTGGTCTCCCAGTGTCACTACAACATTGGGATCCCCGGGGTGCAAACTGGAACTGGGGTACTGCTGAGCCCTCTGGCTTACCAATAGGGTGACCAGATGTCCCGATTTTATAGGGACAGTCCTGTTATTCAGGGCTTTTTCTTATATAGGCGTCTATTACACCCCACTTCTGTCCCAATTTTTCACACTTGCTATCTGGTCACCCTACCAATAGAGAGGGATGGAAGGGTGACATGCAGGGATCTCCTGGGGGAAATGGTGGAATGCAAGGAGCTCTTGGTGTTTGCAGTGAGCTCAGGCTACACAGTATGCATGTCAGTCTGCCAGGGGGACATTTTCACATCACCATAAATTTTACTCCCATCTGAATATCCTGGGAGTCCCCCCCGCCCCGCCTTGATGTCACCATCACAACTCTTCCAGCCCCAGTTTCCAGTTACATCCCAGTATATGCGGGCAGCCAAGATAAGACCTGCCCCCTGCATCCCTTCTCAGGTGGGTCTTAAGCCTGAAAAGCCATTTGCAGTTCAAACGTGCATTAACACAGTGCTCAGCAGCTGTTGTCATTAGAGGGCTAGTCTGGTCTCTGGTTACTGCAAAGGAAGGGGAGGGGGATTCTCCGAGTCTCTCTGGCTTTCCTCTGACCAGGATATAAGGGATTGAACTTCCTGGGTCAAGAGCTGGGGCTGCTGCCTCCATTGTGAGCCGGACTGAGCTGCCGTCGCTGCTGCTGCGCGGGGAGAGCCCTTCTCTACCGCCCCTCTGTGCCCAGCCGGGGGGACTTTCTCCGCGGGCTGAAACCAGCCCCCGGGGCAGCCCCGGGCTCTGCTGCCACCAGCCCCTGAGCCGCAGATTCCAGGTAATTGCAAGAGGGAACTTGGGGAAAGTGCGGGGGCCGGGCAGCAAAGGCAGCCGCGCTGACTCTGCCCAGATGGCCCCTCCTCAACCCCAGCGCTGCTGGCTCCTCGCATGGCAGCTCGCTCTCGTTCGCGCTGCCAGGAGCCAGGCCAGCGGTGGGGGAGGAAATGCCCCTGGGCTGGACCCAGCCAGCGGGGAGGGCAGGGGGGGGAAGGAGAGCCCGGAAAGGGGCAATAAGAGAGAGAACTGGGGAGGGGGGTTCCTGGGTCCCGAACCTGCCCAGCCCAGCTCCAAGTGCTGCGGTCACTGATGCATCAGTTAGTAAAGCTGCCTTTTAAAAACTCTTATTCATAGCTATGGTTATCTTATATAAAGGCCATCTGAAAATTGACTTTCTTGTGTGGTGTGGGGTTTTTTTTTCTTTTCTTTTTTTTTTAAACTAGAGGAGCAGAGAGAGGAAAAGCCAGTTGCTGCCTCTGCCTAGTCCAGGCGTGGGCAAACTTTTTGGCCCAAGGACCACATCTGGGTGGGGAAATTGCATGCAGGGCCATGACTGTAGGGCAGGGGGTTGGGTTGCGGAAGGGAGGGTGTGGGAGGCGGTGTGGAGTGTGGGAGAGGGCTCAGGACAGGGGTTAGGGTACAGGGAGGGGTGTGGCGTGTGGGGCCTGGTCTACACTGGGGGAGGGGATCGAGCTAAGATACACAACTTCAGCTACGAGAATAGTGTAGCTGAAGTTGATGTATCTTAAAGAGAATTAAAATTACTTACTTTGCATCCTCGTGGCGCGGGATCGACAGCTGCGGCTCCCCCATTGACTTTGCTTCTGCCTCTCGCTGAGCTGGAGTTCAGCAGTCGACGGGAGAGCGATTGGGGATCAATTTATCGTGTCTACACTACACGTGATAAATCGATCCCCAATAGATCGATCGCTACCCACTGATCCGGCAGGTAGTGTAGATGTACCCTGGCAGGGGGCTCAGGGCAGGGGGTTGGGGTGCAGGAGGGGTGTGGGTTCTGGCCTGGCGCCGCTTACCTGGAGTGGCTCTGGGGTGGCAGTGGTGTGCAGCAGGGCTAAGGCAGGCTCCCTGCGTGCCCTGGGCCTGCGCTGCTCCCGGAAGCAGGTGGCATCACATTCCTGTGGCCCCTGGGGGAGGAGGGGCAGAGGGCTTTGCGCGCTGCCCTCGCCTGCAGGTACCTCCTCCCCAAAGCTCCCATTGGCCGGGAACGGGGAACTGTGGCCAATGGGAGCTTCGGGGGAGGTACCTGCAGGCGAGGGCAGCGTGCAGAGCCCTCTGCCTCTCATTCCCCAGGGGCCACAGGGACATGGTGCCAGCCGCTTCCGGGAGTGGCGTGGAGCCTGCAGCGGCACGGGGGTGGCAATCCCATGGGCCGGATCCAAAGCTCTGACTGGCTGGATCCAGCCTGCAGGCCATAGTTTGCCCTCCCCTGGCCTAGTCCCTGCCCTTGGGGATAATGTCAGGGGAATCCCATAAAATGGCTCTTTTGATTATTAGTCTTGCCCACAGACGAGCAGGCTGGGTTTTTTTTTTTTTTGCAGAAACAAATAAAGATGTCCCCCTGCCCTAAGGAATTGGCAGTTAAGGGCTGGGTCCTCTTGCCTTGCATCTTGTGTGGTTCACCCTCTGCTCTGCAAAGTGAAGTGACTGCTAATCTGAAATGGTTGTGGTTTTCCCCCACTTTGCACTTAAATGACTCTAAAGTACAAGGCTATGGGGAATGAGGCCTTGAGTGTGCTTCTGTGAATAGTTGTAGGACTGGTCCATAAATTAATACATGACATCAGTGACAGTCATAACAGAAAACCTGAGAGGTTAGCGGGTACCCAGGGCAACTATGAGCTCAGGTGGTTACTCCAGAAGGCATAGTCTGACCTCCTCTAGAACAGGGGTCCTCAACCTCTGTCTTTGAGTCCCCCCTCCCACCCCCCAACATGCTATAAAAACCACGGCCCACCTGTGCCACAGCAACTGTTTTTCTGCATATCCAGTAGAATAAAAGCCAGACCTGGCATTCGGGGGTAGCAAGCAGGGCAATTGCCCAGGGCCTCCTACCACAGGGGATCCCACAAAGCTAAGTTACTTGGGCTTTGGCTTTAGTCTTGCATGGCAGAGCTTGGGCTTCAGCTTTCTGCCTTGGGCCCCAGTGAATCTAACACTGGCCTTGCTCTCTGGTTTATTTTAAAGGACGCCCTGAACCTGCTCATGGCCCTTTCAGGGGGCCCCAGATCCCTGGTTGAGAACCTCTGCTGTATAGCATAGGTCAGAGAAGATCACCCAGCGATTACTGCATTGAGCCCAATAACGTGTGGCTGAGCTAGAGAGCTCTCTTCTCTTCTCTTCCTTTCTTTTCTAAGAAAGAGGTATCCAATTTTTATTTCATTTAAAAATTTTAAATGATGGAAAATCCACCACCTCCCTTGGGAAGTTGTTAAAAATTGTGCCTTAATTCCATTTTGAGCTCAGTTGCCTGCACCATCCAGCCATTGGATTTGTTACACCTTTGTCTGTGAAGTTAAAGAGCCCTCTCAGTTCTAAAATAATTTGTCAACCGATTATTCTGTTTCCTTTTGCCCATGCTTGGAGCATAACTCGTGTCCGGATTTTCTCCTTATCCCAGCAGGTGACAAGACCGTGAGTGATAACAAAACAAGAGAATCTTCAAAGTCTTGCTGGAGAGGAACTGCCTGAGATGTTTCCAAAACGATCCAAAGGAAACGTTTCTCAGAAACTAGACCAGGGAAAATCCCTTAAGAGTCAGGGCAGGTCAGAAGCACAGCAGCAAAACCCTTCGGAGGAGAGAGAGAGTAAATCCACCCACCGTGGGAGAGGCGTGAGAAAACGCAAAGACACCATCGTCCGCCAGAGAACATATGCAGGGGAGAGGCCCAACATCTGCATCGAGTGTGGGAAAAGCTTCACCCAGAGCTCAGACCTTACGAATCATCGGAGAATCCACACTGGGGAGAAACCTTATAAATGCATCGACTGCGGGAAAAGCTTCAGCATCAATTCAAACCTTATCCGTCACCAGAGAACCCACACTGGGGAGAGACTCCACAGCTGCTCTGACTGTGGGAAAAGCTTCACAGACAAGTCGACCCAGACCCAGCACCAGTGCGTCCACATGGGTGAGAAGCCCTATAAATGCATCGACTGTGGGAAGAGCTTCAGCCGCAGCTCCCATCACAAGAGGCGCCTGAGGAGCCCTCCAGGGAAGAAGCAGGACAAATGCACCCAGCGGGACAGCGCTGCCATTGGGAAGGTTAAAAAAACTAAAACATCAAAGAAGAAAACCTCGACCATTGAGATCCCCATCACATGTGCCGAGTGCTGGCAAAGCTTCAGCCAGAACTCGGACCTGGTCAAGCACATGAGGATCCACACAGGAGAGAAACCCTATGAGTGCACTCACTGTGGGAAATGCTTCAATGTCAGTTCAAACCTGATCAGACACCAGAGGATCCACACGGGAGAGAAACCCTACACATGCTCTGACTGTGGGAAAAGCTTCACTGACAAATCTACCCTGACCCAGCACCACCGGATCCACACGGGAGAGAAGCCCTATGAGTGCATTTACTGTGGGAAAAGCTTCAGCCGCAGCTCCCACCACAAGAGGCATCAGAGAACCCACACAGGAGAGAACCCTGTGTCCTTCCTGCCTTTATGGCCCTACCCAACTCAAGCATGTTAGGGGTTTGGGGAGGGAAGGAAAGTCCATCATAGCAGCAGGAGGCAGTAGCTAGAGGAGATTGGAGCTGCGTGCTTGTGGGATCTGCTTTCTGGGGGTTAGTGGGATGGTGAGTAGTGGGAGGGAACTGGTAAGGCTTTTTAGCAGGGATTGTTAGGGGAGGGTGCTGGTTCTTGGGAGAATTGGTTGTTTTAGTGGTTGGGACTAGGGCTGGTCAGTGACGGGTTGGTGTTGGGAGGGCGAGTAGCTGGTAGGATAAGGGGTGTGTGTGTGTCTTGTTAAATTTTTACTATTGGCCTGTGTAGAATGGATTGTAGGTTTCTTGCCATTTCCAGGTAGGATGAGTGTCTACGCCCCTGAGAACAGCAGTGGGACTAACCCAGACTGGGCTCACTATGGCAGAGGCCACGGGGACTGAATGGGGTGCTAGAAGTGGCTCTTCCAGGCGAGGACTGCGGCACAGCTTTCACGCTGTGTGTACCAAGGGCCTCTCTCCAGCAGCAGCACATTCACATCTCTTTTAAACTAGTTTCGGTCAAAGGCAAATGAGGCCAGCTCCCACTCTGGTGTTAGGAGAGTCTCATTTCTACCTTAAACAGCCTGCTCAGTTACTACCGTTCCGTTCCTTTCTCTTCTGGAGTAGATATGGCTGTGCTAGCCCAGCAGTCGTACATGGGGACTCTGTATGCGCTGTAGAACAAATAGCGATTAACAAAATGTTTAAACCAAAAATCATTTCCATTTCTTTGTTCTTGTGGTTCTTACTGTCTCTGGGCTTTAATTTATCTTCTGTTCCCCACCCCAAATGTATTTAGTTCAGGGAATTCATGGCAGAATTCAGGTGACCTGTGAGCTGAAGGAGCCACTCGGAGTTAATGTGGCTCCCCATCCCAAGAGGCCAGACATGTCCAGAGGGGAGCAGCCTGTCTCCTTCTCCCTAGCAGCAGCACTGCTCATTTCTCTCTCTGGATCATTCTTACCTACTAAGAGATGCAGAATTAGACTCCTTCAGACATCTTAACCTACCTCCTATATTTCAGTCAGTTACTCCTCTGTGTGTGTTTGTAATCAGTCTGTAGTTGTTCAGGAATCCTGAACTCCTTAATTATTTGTTAATTCTTAATCTACTATTCTCTCTTAAAAAGAGACTGAGCTGCCACAATCCCTTGCTCAAATTATTCCCTTTGTTGCTCACTCCAGATGCTACCTATGTGCCTTCTTGTGCTGGCCCATTCTAAGCTCGCCCGTAGCCCAGATGTGTGTCTCTTCCCTCACAGATCCCCACTTGGGGCCCATCCCTTTCTGGCTCCCTAAAATTGCCACTAGAATTTCATTTGGGCATGAGGTTCACCCTTGCTTTCTGTCCTAAACCGTTGTCACTGTTTAAATACCAGAGTTAATCTGCCTTGGAGTTAAGTCCTAGTGAAGTGTTTCATGATGTATTCGGTGACATTCTATTAGGTAACCTCTGACAATGCAGTTGCACTGGGATGGTGGATGAATATCAAGCCTTAATGTTGCTACTTCTTGATGCTTAATTCAAGGATGTCAGACTCCTTCTGTGCAGATGGCTAAATTACAATTTCTGTATGTAGAGCCCTGCAAATCTGTGGATATCCACAGACCATGTTTATGGACCGTGGATCTGATGCAGATACAAATTTTGTGTCCATACAGGGCTCTGTCTATTGGGGCTAGACTTGCAAGAGTGCTCACCACTCAAAATGTGGAGCAGATTTTCAAAAGAGCTCTGTACTCAGCAGCTCCTGTTTTTCCCAGTAGGGAGGGAAAGATTCTCCATTGCTCTCAGTGGGAGCTGCTGAATGCTTTTGAAAATCTGGCCCCTTAGAGTCCCTGAGCCAGGAGTGAGTCTGAGTACAGAATGTGCCTCTAATTAACAAAGTTAAATAGACTCATAGATTCCAAGACCAGAAGGGACCATTGTGATCATCTACTCTGACAGCAGCAGTCAGCTGTAGAAGCGGGATGCAGGTCGGAGCTGGTCTTCTGGAGGTGGCAGGGGGAGGAGGTTCTGTTCCTGGGGTGCTTGGGAACTGGGATGAGATGTTGACATTTTCCTAAGCCTGGTGCTAAGGGTAGGCATGGGCTTGTGAAAAGGAGGGCCAAGAAAGGTGGGGGAAAGTGCTCATTTGCTTGTCTAGTCGGGAACTAGAATCCTTTACTCCAGCACCAGTTTCCTGCCAGAAGCAAGCAGCAGGGTGGATTACATTGAGTGAGGGTTCTAGACCTAGCTATGTACCGTGCCTAGAGAATGGCAGTGATGAGAATTCAGAGAGGGAACCCGTGAGGCACTGTTTCTCCCTGTACTTCCTGCAGGGCAGGGCAGGGCAGATCCACATACCAGGCTGTACCTGCATGCCATAACAGTTCAGCATTAGAGAGCAGGCCCCAGACTGCCACAACAGTGACTGAAATCAATAATGCAGAGAGGGAGAGAAATTAAAGGCCATGGGAATGTTCAGTTCTGAGAGCTGAACACAGCAGGAGAGTTAGGGTGTGTTTACACTTAAAATGCTGCAGTTGCAGCACTGTACTGCTTAGTGAAGAGAGCTTCTACCATCATTGTAGGTACCGCAGCTCCCTGAGAGGCGGCAGCTATGTCGACAGGTCTCCCAAAGACATAGTGCTGTCCGTAGTGGGAGTTAAGTCCATGTGGATTTTCAACACCCCTGAGTGACATAGTTATCAACCTAATCCAGCGTGCAGACAGTGATATGTCGACAGGAGGGCTCAGGGGCTTGGGTAATGCAATGTGGGGCCTCTTATGGTTTTTAATAAGGTTGAGTAGTATGGTTTCTCCCACTGCAAATGTCACAATTGGCTATACTTTTTCTGACTTATTTTCCCCCTACCAGAATGAGAAGCATGGAAGCGGATCACTCTCCACCTCCACCCCGTGCAGAGGGCTGTTCTCTGCTAGGCTGGATACCTCCCCACTAGCTAGAGCTTTCCAGCCACCCTGGGCACTACTCTTTAACTCTTTTGCTTCTATCATGACTTTTGTCTGAAGAGTCCCAGACACTTGGGACAAATGGCATTCATGCCCCCACCATGCTGAGATGCAGCCACTTCTGGAGTAGGAGTGTAGCAGTCATATTGTTCCAGCAACAGGGCCCTAGCAGGGTCACAGGTGGGGAAGGGCAGAACCATGCACCTGAGGGAGAGTCTGCCCAGCCCAGTTTATCCCATCCCAACAAGTGCTTTTTCTGCAACAATCCAACCCAACCCAACTACCAGCTGCCAATCACCTTCCCATCCCCTGCAGTTGCTAGGGCTGGATTTAGGCAATCTCGGAATCAAGGTACAGCAAAATATTGTGGTGCTGCTGTGTCTGCCCACCTCTTAGTGCAATTGGGGGTGGGGGCATTCTGGAGAGGCTGTGGACACAGGGAAGAATGAAGCAGAGGGGTTTCCTTATTATCAGCCAGGTTGTACCTGCTTGGTAGGGGGCCTGCTGTACACTTCCCCTCCTGCCACACTCAGAGCCCTCTGCTGGGGAGGGCTTGGCAGCAGAGAGCATGGGGCAGCTCCCCCCTCTCATAGCAAGTGTCCCAGGCTTGCTGCACACTCAGGCAGCAGTGCTGTCAGTTACACTCAGATCATGTTTTCAAGCTTTTCTTTGCAACTGTGAGAGCTACAAACTGACTCTTTTTCCCCCTAAGAAAGCTTTGGTTGCTGTAATTGCATGACTCCAGGAGCTGGGCCCCAACACATGGAGAAATATTGCCTGTGCCCTACTGCAGCCCTGGTGGCCCTCTGTTCCCATCTGTTACACAAATACCCAGCACCTTCTAGTTCCATCCTCCTTTCCCCTGTTAGAGCAGCATCACCAAGGCTCCCTGCTGCCCATGTCAGTTTCAAGCCAGTGGGAGATAATCACTTTCTATTTATTTATTGAATATAAAATCCCCTGAGATTTTCTCCCTTTTTTCCCCTCCATTTTTTAACTGAGGTAACTTCCAGGTTACCCAAGATGGCAGGGGGTTGGTGTGGGAGGGAATTAAACCTCTTTTCAGTCAACTACGCCCTGCATATTTGGGAATCAAAGTGTTTTACTTCATTTATGTTAATAAAACTCCCCAGCCCCAAAGTAGTACACAGCCTCCTGCCCATTCAAACTCCATTACCCATGCACCTCCCCTGCTGCTGCCCCTTGCAACTGCCTCGGAAACTTCTGGCTCCATCCTCCTCTCCATGCTTGGGTCATTGGACGCTGCCCAGAACCCACTGCTGCCCACGTAGAGGGCAGGGTGGGGAGCAGGAGGAAACAACCACTTTATATTTGCTTTTTGAGTATTAGTATAAAATTTGGGATTTCATCCTTTTTCCCTCTGAAAATCAAATATTGTTGGAAAATATTAATGTTCTCCTCACCTGTTGCCATTTGTGTGTAAATGTTGAACGTTATTTGATAGACACAATAGTCCCCTCTGCTACTGTCCTTTTCTTTTGCTAATTATCAGATATTGATCAAATCCCTCGGATTTCCCCCTTTTCTCTCTAATTAGTGACTATTGATATTAAAACCCCCTTAAATTACACACCTAAATATCCAATCTCATCCAATTTGGTTGTTTTCTGTGTAATTATGGAATAGTGATATTTTATATTAATATGAAAATCCTCTCAAGTCTGGGGGTTTCTCATCCTTTTTAACTGCAGCAACTTGGCCTTGAGGTGGAGGGAAACTGTAACCCTGACTCATTACCACAGCTCTCCCTCTGCCAGCCACCAGCCTCTCCCGCACGCCATCCCAACTGCTGCGGAACCTTCCGATGCCATCTCCCCTCCCTGTAGGCCATGTCACCCAGGGCTCCCTGCAGCCCATGTCTGTGGCACAGCATGAGGGGACTGCTCACTTTTGAGTTAATTATCTCATATTGATCTAAAGTCCCCAGAGATTTTATCCCTTTTTTCTCTCCCATTTAAACAGCAGCAACTTTTTCTGCTTCTGGAGGGAAATAGTTGCCTTTAGTTGTTACTCCAGAGGGAGAAGAGCAAGGGAAGGCATTTAAACACCCCTTCAGTACTTTCCCCCTGTTGCCGGCACAGAGTGCCCAAGGACAGTAACAGCGGGGTCCGTTTCCCGGTGTGCGTCATGCCAATAAACACACCATGGTGGAGAAGCAATCAAAGTTTATTTGAGATCTCAAAGTAGTGCAAGGAGACAGGCACGTCTCAAATCAAGCACATCAACATAAGCAGCCTTTATCTTTTATACATTTTGCAGCTAAGCCTTTCCCTACAGGATGCAGGCAGGGGGTTGTGGGGCAAGGTGCTCTGCCGACACCAGCTCCTGAATTGCAGACTTCGGGTGATGGGAATAGGGTTGCCAATTTTGGTTGGACACATTCCTGGAGCTTTCATCACATGACATAACCTTCAATTAAAGATTAATCTTTAATTCCTGGAGACTCAAGGACAATCCTGAAGGGTTGGCAACCCTAGATGGGAGACCTGGGGCCGGGTAGGAGAGTGACTCTGCACAAATGGCCCCTCCTCATCCCACCTGTGCTCCCGGGTGGGGGGCCTGTGAGTCCCAGAGCTGCCGCCCTCCCTCACACCCCCAGACTCTGCTCCCCGAGCGCCTGTAGGAGCCAAGCCAGCTCCAGGACAGCAAATGCCCCAGGACCGGGCCAGGGACTGAGTCTCCCAGCCTGAGGTTGAGGGGAGAGGAGTGGGGAGGGAGGTTCCCAGCTCCCAGCCCTTCCCAGACCCATTTCCTGCAGCATCCCAGGGTAGGTTGACTTTTCTGGGACAAGGTGAGGAGCAGAGAGAGAAAAAGCCAGTTCCTACCTCTGCCTAGTCCCCTAGCTGCTGGGGAAATGTGCAGGGACAATGTCAAGAGAAATCTCTCAAAATGGCTCCTTTTGATTCTACTCTTTTCTAGTGTACTGTTCAGAGAATAGGTTACTAGGAGGGTTTAAGATTTTCTCTGTAAATTTAGGATTTGTGAGAAATTATTAAGTGTAAAATATATATATCTATAGTTCTTTTTATTTGTGTCATCCCTTTCCATAGTTTTCTTTCTCTCCAGTGTAAGGAATGACTTGTCTGCATTATTTCTTTATCCCAGCATATGATGAGACCATAAGAGAATATAAGGAGGAGACTCTTTACCAGAATATTCAGAGAGTGTCCATGCAACATGTCACCAACAAATCCAAAAGGAATGTATGTGTAGCCTGATTTGGGGTGTACTGATAATATTAATTTGGATAATATGGGAATTTAATTTATTCTTTTAATTTCATTTGATTTTAATAATAATATTAATAATTATTATCAATATAAAATTAGTATAGGTTTTAGGCTTGCCAGTCTGTTTGATCAGAAGATAAAAGTTCTTGTCCTGAATCAGACTCCACAGAATTTATAAAGGACCCTCGGGGGTATGACAGGAAGCTCACACTGAGACAGATATAGCCTTAAAGACTTTTTATTAAAATTAATAATAGTAAGTAAATGGTAAAATACCCAGAGTTACAAAGTTACAAATGCATTACTGCTATTCAAAAGATACATATGATAATATAGTATTATATGCAACAAAGCTTTGGTTAATATACTTACACCCTTCCTTGATAACCTGGTGGTAAGAGACACAGGAACAGCCTTGAGGTTCGGGTTTCTCAATTCTTGAGTGAGGGATACAGTGCTTAGAAAATGCTAAGAACTATCAAAGCTGACTAGGGTTTACTTGACTAACAAACTTAAATCAAAACCTAATAAACAAACTAAGAATAAAACTTAGGGAAACCAGGCTTAGCCTAATTCCTTTGAAACTTAAAGTTTAAGAAGAACAAGTATAGCCTACGAATAGTAGCAGTCATCATAGATAGATAGAATAAATAGAGTGGAGGAAGTAAGTGGGAATAGAGTAAAGTAAGAATGGAGATGGAGTAAAGTGAGAACGGAGTAAGTGAGAAATGGAGTACTCTATTGAGGTGGGTTACCTCTTTTATAGGGCAAATGGCGGAAATTCTTCCTCCTATACCCAAATTGTATTCCTCACCCACAGAAATGTTAGGGTACACTTACCCCATAGGCTAGTATGTATGTGCGTCTTGATGACAGGTATGTACGCACATCAGTCTCTTGTAGTGTACTTGTTAAGTCTGTGGGTACAACATTGAAAATCCCCCTATGCCATTTTCCATTGTCTATTGATCTAGATAAAAGGTCATAGACATAGGCGTGGGTACTCATCTATTTAGATAACAAGCTATAGGTTAACTTTGCTTTCTGAGTAAAAGGTCTCAATATAGATATGCTAACTTTGCTTTAGCTTAACATAGAGGATATGGCTTGTAGGTCTCTTGCATTACAGCCAAACTTACTTTAATATCAATTTATAAACCTATTACAATAAACCAAATACTTAAACTATAAGAAAAGATATATATATATGCAAGCAAGCAGGTTAATCCTATAGGCTACATATGTTATCCAAAGTCTTGGAAAGAGAAAACTCTTTAAGAGCCAGCGCAAGTTAGAACGGCAGCAGAAAAACCCTCCAGGGGAGAAAGGGAGTAAAACCACTAACCGTGCAGGAGGTTTCCTGAATGGCCTCATTTTCCAAGGCACGCACCCAGGGGAGAAACCAAACATATGTATAGAATGTGGGAAAAGTTTTGCTCAGAAATAAGACCTTGTTAATCATCAGAGGATCTATATTGGAAAGAAACCCTATAAGTGTGGGAAAAGGTTCAATGTGAGCTCGAACCTGAGTCGACACCAGAGAATCCACATGAGGGAGAGACCCTATCTCTGCTCTGACTGTGTGGGAAAAACTTCACTGACAAATCGACACTCACCAGCACCAGTGCATCCACATGGGAGAGAGACCTTATAAGTGCAATGACTGTGGGAAGAGATTCAGCCGCAACTCCTACCACAAGAGACACCTGAGGAATCCTCCAGGGAAGAAATGGGGTAAATGCACCCATCATGGGAACAGTATACAGAAATTAAAAGAGATCAGCATCCAGTGGCAGATCCCAATGATCCAGATCCAAAACAGATGCACTATATGCTGGAAAAGCTTAAGCCAAAACTCAGATCTTATTAAGCACCAGAGAATCCACACAGGAGAGAAACCTTACAAGTGCCTCAATTGCAGGAAAAGGCTCAGCATCAACTCAAACCTCATAAGGTATCAGCGAATCCACCTGAGAGAGAAACCTTACCTATGCCTGACTGTGGGAAAAGCTTCAGCTCCAGAGAATCCACACTGGGGAGAAAGCCTACAAATGAGTCTACTGTGGGAAGAGCTTCAGCCAGAGCTCCCACCATAAGAGACATCAGAGAACCCACATGAAGGAGAACCCCATCTCCTTCGTGCCTTTTGGCACTGCCTCTCTCAGACCTATTAAAGAACTACCTCTTTAAAGGATTGTGAGGGGATGGGTGGTGGGCATTCAATGAGGAGGAACCTGTGGGCTTTGGTGGAGAAAGCCATTAGTTGGGAAGCAATATAGGAGTATTTTGGATTCCTTACTGATGCTGAGCTCTCACATTGCAAGTACAGTAGTGTAACGATGCTGCCTCTGGCGGGACGCAACTGAGACTATCAATTCAGGACAAATAGAGCAGGGCAGTTACAGCCCAAGGCTTGGGTCCTTTGCACACCAAACCAGCCAAACAGAGAGGACTTTGGTTTTACCCCACTAGCTAACCATAAGTCACACAAGCAATTTCCTTTGACATTCCAGTTTCCCAGTATCACCAGTGCCACTTGTAATGGGGATGACTGGTCATGAAAACCAATACCCCAGTAAAAAAAAAAGAGAGGTTCTCCCGATCCCAAAGGACCAAGCCCCAGACCCAGGTCAATATACAAATCAGATCTTACCCACAAATCACGCTGTTGCCAGTCCTTTAGAATCTAAAATCTAAAGATTTATTCATAAAAGAAAGAAATATAGATGAGAGCTAAAACTGGTTAAATGGAATCAATTATATACAGTAATGGCAAAATTCTTGGTTCAGGCTTGTAGCAGTGATGGAATAAACTTCAGGTTCAAATCAAGTCTCTGGAGTACATCCATAGGCGTCGACTCTGTGGGTGCTCTGGGGCTGGAGCACTCACGGGGAAAAATTGACTCCCTCAGGGAACTGATGGGCAGGATCCCCTGGGAGAATACCATGAGGGGGGAAGGAGTCCAGGAGAGCTGGCTGTATTGTAAAGAATCCTTATTGAGGTTGCAGGAACAAACCATCCTGATGTGCAGAAAGAATAGTAAATATGGCAGGTGACCAGCTTGGCTTAACAGTGAAATCCTTGCTGATCTTAAACAGAAAAAAGAAGCTTACAAGAAATGGAAGATTGGACAAATGACTAGGGAGGAGTATAAAAATATTGCTCAGGCATGCAGGAGTGAAATCAGGAAGGCCAAATCACACTTGGAGTTGCAGCTAGCAAGGGATGTTAAGAGTAACAAGAAGGGTTTCTACAGGTATGTTAGCAACAAGAAGAAGGTCAGGGAAAATGTGGGCCCCTTACTGAATGAGGGAGGCAACCTAGTGACAGAGGATGTGGAAAAAGCTAATGTACTCAATGCTTTTTTTGCCTCTGTCCTCATGAACAAGGTCAGTTCCCAGACTACTGCACTGGGCAGCACAGTATTGGGAGGAGGTGACCAGCCTTCTGTGGAGAAAGAAGTGGTTCAGGACTATTTAGAAAAGCTGGACAAGCACAAGTCCATGGGGCCAGATGCACTGCATCCGATGGTGCTAAAGGAATTGGCGGATGTGATTGCAGAGCCATTGGCCATTATCTTTGAAAACTCAAAGCAGTATCAAGCAGAGTGCCCCAAGGGTACGGTCTCCCACAGTATTCTTGCCAGCAAGTTAAAGAAATATGGGCTGGATGAAGAGACTATAAGGTGGAGAGAAAGCTGGCTAGATCGTCAGGCTCAATGGGTAGTGATCAATGGCTCCATGTCTAGTTGGCAGCCGATATCAAGCAGAGTGCCCCAACGGTTGGTCCTGGGGCTGGTTTTGTTCAATATCTTCAATATGTTCAATGATCTGGAGGATGGCGTGGACTGCACCCTCAGCAAGTTTGCAGATGACACTAAACTGGGAAGAGTGGTAAATACGCTGGATGGTAGGGATAGGATACAGAAAGTCCTAGACAAATTAAAGGATTGGGTCAAAAGAAATCTGATGAGGTTCAACAAGGACAAGTGCAGAGTCCTGCACTTAGGACGGAAGAATCCCATGCACTGCTACAGACTAGGGACCAAATGACTAGGCAGCAGCTGTGCAGAAAAGGACCTAGGGGTTACAGTGGATGAGAAGCTGGATATGAGTCGACAGTGTGCCCTCTTTGCCAAGAAGGCTAACGGCATTTTGGGGTGTGTAAGTACGGGCATTGCCAGCAGATCGAGGGACATGATCATTCCCCTCTATTCAACATTGGTGAGGCCTCATCTGGAGTACTGTGTCCAGTTTTGGGCCCCACACTACAAGAAGGATGTGGAAAAATTGGAAAGAGTCCAGCAGAGGGTAACAAAAATGATTAGGGAGCTGGAGCACATGACTTATGAGGAGAGGCTGAGGGAACTGGGATTGTTTAATCTGCAGAAGAGAAAAATGAGGGGGGATTTGATAGCTGCTTTCAACTACCTGAAAGGGGGTTCCAAAGAAGATGGATCTAGACTGTTCTCAGTGGTAGCAGCAGCGGCGGCTCCAGGCACCAGCACTCCAAGCGCGTGCCTGGGGCGGCAAGCCACTGGGGGCGCCCTGCCGGTCCCTGTGAGGGCGGCAGTCAGGGACCCTTCGGCGGCATGCCTGCGGTAGGTCCGCCAGTCCCACGGATTTGGCGGCAATTAGGCGGCAGGTACGCCGAAGCCGCATGACCGGCAGACCTCCCACAGGCATGCCGCTGAAAGCCTCCTGACTGCCGTGCTTGGGGCAGCAAAAAAGCTAGAGCCACCCCTGGGTAGCAGATGACAGAACAAGGAGTAATGGTCTCAAGTTGCAGTGTGGGAGGTTTAGGTTGGATATTAGGAAAAACTTTTTCACTAGGAGGGTGGTGAAGCACTGGAATGGGCTACCTAGAGAGGTGGTGGAATCTCCTTCCTTAGAGGTTTTTAAGGTCAGGCTTGACAAAGCCCTGGCTGGGATGATTTAGTTGGGGATTGGTCCTGCTTTGAGCAGGGGGTTGGACTAGATGACCTCCTGAGGTCCCTTCAAACCCTAATATTCTATGTTTCTATAAATGAGGGAAAAACTTTCTACACTTTTGACTGCACTTCCTGAGGGAGTTGGCTGATATGATTGCAGAGCTATTGGCCATTATCTTTGAAAACTCGTGATGATCGAGGGAGGTCCCGGACGACTGGAAAAAGGCAAATATAGTGCCCATCTTTAAAAAAGGGAAGAAGGAGAATCTGGGGAACTACAGCCTCACCTGGGGAGCTCCAGTCTGGCAACTCCCCAGGCTGAGGCCTTGTTAAAGGCCCAAGGATGTACTGGGGCTGCAGAGGTGCAGCCTGGGGATAGGCAGAGGCAGCTGGTCCAACCCCTTGCCAGTGATGAGTGGCCATTACAGACTGCAGTCTGCCCCCAGAGAAAGGGGGCTAGATGATGACTGGCAGTAGCCACTGAGGCAAGGTGGCTTAGAGGGTTGGGAGCCTGAGGCAGGCGAGACACCGGCCAGCAGGGGGCGCTCTGAGGCTGTAATTGAGCTAATTCCCAGATGACCAGCCGGAGGCGCTGCAGTGGTGAGTCTGTGATCTGTTACAGGCCTCCAACAGTATTCTTGACAGCAAGTTAAAGAAGTATGGATTGTATGCATGGACTATAAGGTGGATAGAAAGCTGGCTAGATCATCAGGCTTAATGGGTAGTGATCATTGGCTCAATGTCTAGTTGGAAGCGAAGTGCCCCAGGGATCGGTCCTGCAGCCTGTTTTGTTCTACATCTTCATTAATGATCTGGATGATGGGATGGATTACACCCTCAGCAAGTTCATGGATTACATTAATCTGGGGGGAGAGGTAGATATGCTGGAAGGTACGGATAGGGTCAAGAGTGACCTAGACAAATTGGAGGATTGGGCCAAAAGAAATTGGATGAGGTTCAACAAGGACAAGTGCAGAGTCCTGCATTTAGGATGGAAGAATCCCATGCACTGCTAGAGGCTGGGGACCAACTGGCTAAGTGGCTGTTGTGACATTGCACTCCATATGTTTTATGGGAAGGCAGCCGGGCGGGCATGTGGAAGCCCTGGCCGTGCCAGAACAGCATGCCCAGCAGCGCAGTCGGCAGCTCATTGGGCACCAGCTGGGGCCCATTGAGTGTTCTACCCTGGGGCCCAGAATTGCTGTCAGTGGGCCTGGGTGGGACTTGGGGGATGGTGATATTGGATGCCCAGCTGGAAGGAGAGGGTTTCTGGGCTGGGAGAAGAGAGCAGCGAGAGCTCACCTCGAGGCTGGAGAGACCTAGATGTACTGTGCTGGGGGATGCTAGGCCTGAGGCCCTGACAGTTTCCTATGCTGTGTTCAGATGTTCAATGAACCCTTCTGTTTTATGCTGGCTGAGAGTCACTCTGGTCTAGAGAATGAGGTTGCATTATTCCCTCTGGGTGTGGACTCCCTGAGGGGGGCCACGGAAAAAGACAGAGGTGCTGAAGGCTCAGAGAGGTGCAGTTCCAGGAGGTGAAGGGGCCTATGGCTTAACCCCCGAGACAGAGTGGACCCCAAAGAAGGGTTGTTGCACTGAAGGGGGTGTGACTTTGCACTCCATATGTTTTATGAAAATATACTAATGAGTGTGAATATAATGTAAATGGAATATGCTTTATGCAAAAGGTCTCTTGTAAGGTATCATTACAAAGCTTATAATCTACTGAGTGTGTTCATCCTATTTGTATGTATGTATCATTTTTGTATCTAAAACTAGAAATATGAAATATAACTCTGAAGTCCTATTGTATTTATGCAAAGTGTGAGCCATTAATGGCGGTTCAGAATCTTGATGGCTCCCATTGACTAGGACAACTGGTTGTAAATGGCTCTGTTTACTTGCAAGCCTTCCTATGGTCCTGTGAGTCAGGCCGGGAAGAATGGAGGCTTGGGTCTCACAGGACATGTGACCATTTCACCTGGTATTGGAATCCATCTTTAACCTTGTGCTCTTCCATTTAGAAGGAGGGGTGGGAACCCAGAAAGACAAAAGATTCCAGCCTTGTGCCAAAGGTATAAAAGGGGGTGGAACAGAACAAAGGAGGGCCCAGTCATGTGAAATCCCCTGCTTTCACCTAAGCTGCCTGCTGGAACTAACAAGGTCTGTACTGGGGGAAAGGATTGGGCCCGGACTAGGAAGGAGTCTAGTCTGTGAAGGAAGCTTGTTGGAACATCTCTGAGGGTGAGATTTACCTGTATTCATTTTCTTAATGTATTCGGCTTAGACTTGCATGTTTTGTTTTATTTTGCTTGGTAACTTACTTTGTTCTGTCTGTTATTGCTTGAAATCACTTAAAACCTACTTTTTATACTTAATAAAATCACTTAATAAATTAACCCAGAGTAAGTGGGTTAGTACCTGGGGGAGCAAACAGTTGTGCATATCTCTCTATCAGTGTTACAGAGGGCGGACAATTTATGAGTTTACCCTGTATAAGCTTTATACAGAGCAAAATTGATTTATTTGGGCATTGGATCCTATTGGGAACTGGGTGCTGGAGATAGGTGACCTGCTAAGCAGTTTTTGGTTAAAGTCTGCAGCTCTGGGAGCATGGACCAGACCTGGGTCTGTGTTGCAGCAGGCTAGCATGCCCGGCTCAACAAGGCAGGGTTCTGGAGTCCCAGGCTGGCAGGGAAAATGGGCTCAGAGGTAATTCCAGCACATTAGGTGACAGTCCCCTGTGATTGACCCCGTCACAACAGTTCTGCAGAAAAGGACCTGGGGACTACAGTGGCTGAGAAGCTGGATATGAGTCAACAGTGTGCCCTTGTTGCCAAGAAGGCTAACGGCATATTGGGCCGCATTAGTAGAAGCATTGCCAGCAGATTTAGGGAAGTGATTATTCCCCTCTATTCTGCACTGGTGAGGCCACATCTGGAGTATTGCGTCCAGTTTTGGGCTCCCCTCTACAAAAAGGATGTGGTCAAATTGTAGAGAGTCCAGCAGAGGACAGGGCCAGCTCCAGGCACCAGCGTAGGAAGCAGATGTTGGGGCGGCCAATTCAAATACTCTGTCCGGTATCGGGGTGGCACATCCGGGTCTTCGGTGGCAATTCGGTGGCGGGTCCTTCATTCCCTCTCTTCCTCTTTGAGCTGCTGCTGAATTGCCGCCGAAGAGGAAGAGAGGGAGGACCTGCTGCCAAACTGCCGCTGAAGAAGCGGTGCAATTTAGCTGCCTCCAAAGTGCCACCGCTTGTCTTCTTCTTTTTTTTTTTTTGTTGCTTGGGGCGGCAGAAAAGCTGGAGCCGGCCCTGCCTGAGGGTAACTAAAATGATTAGGGGGCTGGAGCACATGACTTATGAGGAGAGGCTGAGGGAACTGGGCTTATTTAGTTTGCAGAAAAGAAGAGTGAGGAGGGATTTGATAGCAGCATTCAACTACCTAAAGGGGGGTTCCAAAGAAGATGGAGCTAGGCTGTTCTCAGTTGTGGCAGATGACAGAACAAGGACCATTGGTCTCAAGTTGTAGTGGAGGAGGTCTAGGTTGGATATTAAGAAAAACTATTTCACTAGGAGGGTGGTGAAGTACTGGAACATGTTACCTAGGGAGGTTGTGGAAGCAGGGCCGGCTCCAGGCACCAGCCGACCAAGCACGTGCTTGGGGTGGCACCTGGTAAGGGGTGGCCAATCTTGGGGTGGGGGGGCGCTCAGGGTTTTTTTGTGGGGGGGGTTCAGTCGGTCGGCGGCGGGGGTGGGGGGGGGGGGGGTTGTTTGGGCGGCTGAGGGCGGGGGGGGGGGTTGGGGGGGGGATTCAGCAGCGGTGCTCC
>NC_048311.1:5915760-5931923 GCF_013100865.1 Trachemys scripta elegans | reverse complement strand
GAGCCCCCCAGCCCCCTACAGAGTGGCGCGGCGCTCCACGGGGGGCTGAGGGGTTCGGCGGCGCGCCACTCTGTAGGGGGCTGGGGGGTTCGGCAGCGCTCGGCGGGGGGGTTCAGCAGCACAGCGTTCGGCGGTGCTCCATGGGGGGGGGTGTTCGGCTGCACGGCGCTCTGCAGGGAGCTGGGGGGTTCAGCTGCGCGGCACTCCATGGGGGGCTGGTGGGTTTGACGGCGCAGCTCGGCGCTCCACGGGGGGGTGTTGTCGCAGTGCTGAGGGTGTGTGTTATGGCGGCGCTATGGAGGGCGGCACTCTTTTTTTTTGCTTGGGGCAGCCAAAAAGTTAGAGCCGGCCCTGGGTGGAAGCTCCATCTTTAGAGGTTTTTAAGGCCCAGCTTGACAAAGCCCTGGTTGGGATGATTTAGTTGGTGTTGGTCCTGCTTTGAGCAGGGCTTGGACTGGATGAGCTCCTGAGGTCCCTTGTAACCTTAATCTTCTATGATTCTGTGATTCCTCTACGCAGCACTGAGATGCTGTTTACTACCATCTCCTGTTGGCTAGGAGACTCTGTCCGATCCTGGCAGATGAATATCTGGTCTCAGTTATTTGTGCCTTTGTCACCTCTCGTTTGGACTACAGCAATGCAATATACCTGGGTGTGAAACCTTTGGCATCTAGGAAACTGTAGCTAGTACAGAATGCTGCAGTGCATCTCCTCAGCAACACAGTCTACCATGAGCACATCCTCCGCTCTCTGCACTGGCTTCCCATAAAATTTCAAATCAAATTTAATGTCTCAGTCATTGTCTTCAGAGCACTACATAGCCTAGGCCCGGAACACATAACAGACGATTTAAAGCTCCAGGAGAAAGATTGTGGTCCACAGCTTTGCCCCTCTGGCACAATGGTGTGACGTTGTGCAGTCTATATGGTTTTATAAAAATATAAGATAAAAATATAAGTGAATGTAATGTAACTGGGATATGCTTCGTGCAAAAGGTCTCTTGTAAGGTATCATTACAAAGCTCATAATCTACTGAGTGTGATCATCCTATTTGTAGAAATGTACCACTCTAGTATCTAAAACTAGAAATATAAAACATAACTCTGGGGGCCTATTGTAATTATGTAAAGTGTGGGCCATTAAGGATGGTTTGGAATCTTGATGACTCCCATTGTCTGCAGATGGCCGTATTTACCTGTGAGTCTTCCTGTATATGTGTGTGCTGGCAAGTGAGTAATGAAGTCTTGCAGTGACATGTGATCATGTCACCTGAACTGGAATCCATCTTTAACCTGGTGCTTTTCCAGTGAGGGGGGATGGAATCCCAGAGGGACAAAGGGTTCCCGCCTTATGCAAAAGATATATAAAGGGGTGTAAGAGAACAGAGAGGGGGAGGAGCCATCATGAAGAATCCCCTAGCTATCACCTGAGCTGCAACAAGAGCTGTACCAAGGGAAAGAATTGTGCCCAGGCCTGGAAGGTGTCCAGTCTGAGAAAAACTTACTGAAGCATCTCTGAGGGTGAGATTATCTGTAGTCAGTTTGATTAGGCATAGATTTGCGCATTTTATTTTATTTTGCTTGTGACTTACTTTGTTCTGTCTGTTACTACTTGGAACCACTTAAATCCTACTGTCTGTATTTAATAAAATCACTTTTTATTTAGTAATTTACTCAGAGTACGTATTAATACCTGAGGGAGCAAACAACTGTGCATACCTCTCTATCAGTGTTATAGAGGGCGAACAATTTATCAGTTTACTCTGCATAAGCTTTATGCAGGGCAAAACGGATTTATCTGGGTTTAGACCCCATTGGGAGCTGAGCATCTGAGTGCTAAAGACAAGCACACTTCTGTGAGCTGGTTTCAGGTAAACCTGCAGCTTTGGGACAAGTGATTCAGACCCTGGATCTGTGTTAGAGCCAGACAGGAGTGGCTGGCTCAGCAAGATAGGGTGCTGGAGTCCTGAGCTGGCAGGGAAAACAGGAGCAGGGGTAGTCCTTTGCACATCGGGTGGCACCTCCCAAGGGAGTTTCTGTGATCCAACCCGTCACAGTAAAGCTCCAGGAGAAAGATTGTGGTCCACAGCTTTGCCCCTCTGGCACAATGGAATTCTCAAAAGTTAGAGTGAAACTTGTCCATGTAGGAGACAGAACCTTCTCTAGGGGTGGTCTCACACTGTGGAATGAACTCCCCCAAGAACTATCATACACCTCACCACTTTCCGCTCAAAGCGGAATATTTAACAAGAAGAAGAAAAAAAACAACAAAAAAACACACAAACCCTACCAAAACAAGACACTCCAGCTGCTTCTTCCTCTGGGCAGACAATGAGAGTACAAATAACATGTAACAGATGTGGAGTAGTGCTTAATGCACTACTGGAAGGCAATCAGATACTACCGTGATGAACACTGTATAAAAATCTGAGTAGAGTAGAATAGAATAGAACAGAACAGTGGAATTGATCATTTAAGTATCTGTGATGCATGTATGTGAGCTGGGACCTACTAGCCCAATCCCCAGAAGGATTAGTGTCTACATCTAGGGTCACCAGATGGCAAGGGTGAAAAATCAGGATGGAGGAGGTAACAAGATCCTATAGAAGACAAAGCCCCTAATATCTGGACAGTCCTAATAAAATCAGGACATCTGGTCACCCTACCTACATCACAAAAACACAACCAGAACTAGCCCTTGTTGCTCTGCTTGTATGCTGTCTCAGCAGACTGAGGACTGAATGAGCCTCCAGAACAGGATTCAGGCCTACTACAGGGAGAGTATATAGAAAGCTTATGCTGCCATCACCTGTGCGATGGTTAGCAATAACTGCTGCTAATGTGATACCTTTCACTATAGCACCAACGCCACATACGTAGTTTTGTCTTGCTATTAAGGTTAAATACAAAAATGGCTACTCCTCAGTGGTGATTCTTATGGAGAAGGCATCTCTAATCTATCTCATCCTTACATTACGCTATGAACTTTCAATCCATTAGGTATATAAAATGCACTGCAGTTGCTAACATGCCCTTGTTTTTTTCTTGACTGTAAAACCAGGCCATGGCTTTGGTAGAAAAGGTTCCTATGCAATGTTGAGTGAATGAACTAATACTAAACATTGTAAAAGAACCAGAGACTCCAGACAGCAGAAGCAGCTGCTGAAGCAGCCAAAAAGCAAGGACCACTCCACTGGAGTCAGGGATAAAATAAGGTCCAGATGGGGCCACTCCAGCCACCAGTATCACCCTGGCTCCAAAGCTGTTCAGGAGTCCCCACGTCTCTATTGTTTATCTGTCTGGTTTCTGTCTGGTTCTTTGATTGTTTCTGTCTGTTGCATAGGTAATTTTGCAAGATTTAAATAAACTAAGGTGGTGGGGTATGCCTGAGTAAAGAATTATTTCACAATATGTTAGGATTGGTGAAAAAATTATTGCATAATATTTTAGTAAAATAATTGGTTAAGGTACAACTAAGCAGGACTCAAGTTTCACTATATAAGCTGAGGTCCAAGAAGGAGACCAGATGGAAAAGAAAGGAAAAGGAAAAGAAGAATAAGAAGGAAAGACCTGAAAGAAGAAGAAGAATTTACCTCCAAGACACTGCCCAAGAGCAGAGCTGCTAGAATCCTATGTATGACCGTGACATGCAGCAACCAGAATCCAGACCAGATCAACCTTGCCTGCTCAACAGGGAAAGTCCACCTGTGTGATGAGGATTGGTGAGCATAGCATTGTATGCTTAGCATGTATATTCTACTTGGTGATTTTTAATAAATAGAGGTTACGGATATTACTGTGTAAGGCTCTTTCACTGGTAAAAGGTCCCGCAAACCTGCAGAAGAGTATATCCTGAGTCCTGGGAACTAGGAAAGGGTGGATACTTAAATAAACCGGGTTACACCTTGAGCCTTGGGAACTGGGTAAAGGTAGGTGCCCTAAGTGTGCGGGTAACAAATTTGGTTTAGAGAATGCGGGCAGCCTAAGGTCATTTGGACTGAACTAATAAAGCCTCACACAGTGAATACTAGTCGAAAGGTAATAGCAGCAGAATACCTGTGCCATTTTGTCAAAAGGGGTTGCTACCTGCTTTACAGAATGACCACTCCGAAGCTTCAGGAGGAAGCAAAACAAAGGGACTAGGAGGGGTGGTGGTTAGCTGAAGAACCCACCCTCCTTGCTAAATATGGGTAGTGGAATGGGGTCCGTGCCCATGGGGACAAGATTCTTTCCGTAGGAGGGATGCCCTTTAGTCTGCTTGTAAGAGATTTGAAGCATTCTGTAAGTGCATGAAGTCCAAGCCAAAGAAAAAGACTATCAAAGCAGCAGCTGGGTGGGCATTATGGAAAGCTGTCACTAATCTTTCCAGTCTGGTAGCACTCCAGGAAAGACAATTGGAGAACTACAAATTGGAGTTGTGTATAGTTAAGGATAATTTGTCTCAGTAAAAGGCATCTCAGTGTGTCAGTGCAGCTTCAGCATTACAGAATACAACAGCCCTACAGGTGAAAACAGGAGAGTGTGAACAACTGAAAGTAGAAAACCTGAATGGGGAGATATCTACATCGTAAATGAAGCTGGGGGATGCACAGGCAACTGTCAGAACAGTGTTACAAGAAAATAAGGATCGGGCCCAGACAAACAGTGAGAATACAATCTGCAGGCAGCAAATAGAGAAACTGGAAAATATGTTGGGAGCCCAGAAGGACATAGTAGCAGCAGTAAGGGTAGGAGTAAGTGTGGGCACTGAGGATACCGACAGCTAGGACGATACTTGGAATGGGGATAGTTGGATTGATCCCTAATGGAGAGATCTTGGATGGTCATACTCCTCCTCCAATGCTTTTCCTGAAGGACCCTACGCTCCTGTACAAAGGGAATTTCAGTATTTGAAATTAAAGGTGCAACAATTCAATCCTGTGGCTCCAGTTACCACTAGGGTGGTAACAAAAACAGAACCCTGACCTAAATAATGCACAACAACAAAGGAAAACAATGCAAAGTATTATAGAGATTTCTGATTTTACCACAGAGCAGGTACGGGCTGCTCAGTTATTGGGACCCCTAGATAGGGATGCGTGTCTGGACTGGATGAGGAAGGTGTTGGCACGATCCAGGTGGAGGCCTGCAGACTATAAGGTTTTAGTCCAGGCATATACTGGTACTGGACAGCAATACGGAGTACTGAGGAGCGGTTAGGTGTGAACAGTGTTCTTGTTACCAGATGGGACTGGGTGAAGGAAGTAGTGAAGACAGTGTCGGCCCGACAACTGGGGAGGTTGTTTTATGTAACAGAATAGGGCCCCTGTGAGTCCCCAGAATTGTATCTTATTAAAAAGGAAGTTCTGGCCATAGCTGCCAGGTTGTACCAATGGTACATGGACACTTCCCCTGCTCCCACCCCCGGATTTCAATACATTAGCTTTTAAGACTGCATTGTTAGACAGTTTGAATTAAAAAATGAAAGTGATTTTAGGATCCATAGATCCAGCTAGGCAGTACCCAGAGTTAAAACAGGACATTTTTCGAGCAGCTGTAATTTTTCAAGACAAGTGGGGAAAGGAAATAAGGACAGGAGAATGGAACCTGTCCAGGCGGTAACTTTTGCCAGCAATGGGCCCCCAGATCTCTGAGGGGAGTGGAGCCAGAGGAAAAGGGGCCCCAGTGCACTGTGGCATGTTAGAGGAAAAGGACGGGGAGGTGCAATGGGCAGCAGAGGAGCAAAAGGAAAAATGGATATGGGTATGGATATGGGTATCAGATGCAGAATAGAGGACATATGGCTGAAAGTGGAAAGGGTACATTGAAAATGGAGGCATGGAAGAAACTCATGATGGCAGGAGAACCAAAAGAGAAATGAGATGGGAAGCCCACAAGAGAGATACTGCAGAGGGTTGTCCAGTTAGAGAGGCAAGAGGAATTGATTGACCAGGCTCCTGTAACTCCCATAATGGACCCCAAACCATTAACACCACCCTGTTAGGGGTGCCTGTCTCCCTAGAGTCCCCCTGAGGTAGTAGCCCAAATACAATATGAAAATGGGGGCATCCCATTGTAAGGGCAGTAATGGGGAGATAATGGAAACAAACATGCCCCACTATGTTTATTGACACTGGTGAATCAGTATGTGTGCTTGGAGAACAGTGACTTTCTGAGGACGCTGTGGGAATAAACAATTCAACACAACTAGTATCATATACAGGGGAGACAGTTTAAACATTTATCACGAGATTGATCCTGACCTGTATAGGAAATTGGGAGTCATGGGTAAAATATTGTGTTTAGAAGCAGGATCAAACTGGGCATGGGGGTGAGGAGGATGGAATATTGGGAATGCCTTACCTTAACGAGGGGAGGCTCATTGTGGATTTAGCCAACGGGTTCCTATGGCAAATAGTGAAGAGACAGCAGAAACATTCACCCCTTCCATTAATGCTATAAGTAGTATAAAAGGCCTACCATCAATCAAACATAGGCCCTGCCCCTGACCCCTCAGGCCCTCGCCCCTGGGGGTATTACTTCCGTGTTCAAGACAGACTCATGACCGGAAGCAAAAGGTGTCATGTGACCCCCCTCTAAGAACTCCTTCCACCACCCTCTACCAATCAGGATGGGGTTTGCCCCCCATAGGACTGCCCCAAGAGGAGATTTGACCAATCGGGGAGTTCCGGGGCAGGGTGATCCATCCAGAAGTGGGGTCGTGTGATCCCTCTCAGAACACCTCCCACCTCCCTCTATGAATCAGGATGGGTTTCAGCTCCAGAGGACCTCTCGGAGAGCAGATTTGCCCAATCGGGGTGGAGTTCTGGGGTGGGGTGTCCTGCCCAGAAGAGGCTCATGTGACCCCTCCAAGAGCTCCCCCTACTGCCCTCCATCAATCAGAGTGCAGTACTGCCCGGGGAAGTTCCAACGCCCCGTGGAAGACGCCAGTTCGTTCCAAGAATGTGTGTTTTAGAAATCGTGGAAAGGCTGAAAGGAAACATGGACTCCTTCACCACCCCCGTGAGAACTTCAGACTTTGTTTTAGCTCCGAGGGCCTTCGACTGCCCGTGGAGGAAGCGCTACATCAGTGACAGTTCCGAGGAGGAGGAGGGAGCAGCCATGGGGAGCCCTTTGGCCCAGCCCTTGATGGTTACGCTGGAACCCGACCCTGAAAA
This sequence comes from Trachemys scripta elegans, assembly GCF_013100865.1. Taxonomy (NCBI): domain Eukaryota; kingdom Metazoa; phylum Chordata; order Testudines; family Emydidae; genus Trachemys; species Trachemys scripta. Next base: position 5,924,767 of record NC_048311.1, on the reverse strand, counting down.
CCAACCACTCGTGAGGAAGACTGACAAGCATGACGGCCTCTCATCGTCCATCCCCCTAGAGGAGGAAGACAACTGTGGCTCGGGGAAATCACCAGTGGACAAGGTGAACAGAAAAGATGTTGCTCAGGTAAATGAACAATTAAGAAGTGACAGTCGAGGATGGGGTGTAATGAGGTTAGGAACTGACCTGGGGTTGTGTAAATCTAAAAACAAGTGGTGGGGGGCTTACACTGTTTCTTTTAGAAAATCTCTCGACAGCTCAACGATGCCTTTCTAGAGGACCGGAGGCCCTGGACAGCATTGCATCAGACAGAGAAGACGAACGGGGCCTGCCTTGTTTTTGCTCAATGCCGGTAGAAATAATTGACAAGGACATCGAGGATGATGACTATATGGATTTAAGGAGGAGGCTTGGAACTAACTGAGCCAGTGCCACGTCGTGAGCATAAAAAAGTCATGTGTTCTATTGTATGTGTTGCTGTTTATGCTGTCCTTAATCACTGCCTTAGGGAAAAGCTTTTTGAAGATTCTGAGGGCTGTGTCATAGACGTACCAGCCCAACGGCACCATGATTGTGTGAGTTGGATTTCGGAGGAAATAAACTGCAAGCTCCAGGACCTGTGACCTGACCTGTGTTTGGAAAACTTATTAAACACTGTTATTGACATAGATTATGCTTTGCAATGTCTGTGCCTAACCCAAGAAAATTTAGCACAAGGGGTGACCTTAGTAAATACCGTGCAATTCGGTCGAGACCCTGACAGTGTTTTAAAGAAAATGACCAAACTGGAAGATGCCTGCCTACAGCAATAGATAGACCGTCTGGTCCACACAAAAAGTTACAGAACCCTACTTAAGAAAAGACTATTTGTAAGAAATCTAAAAGGATTAAGTTAGCAAATTCTGAGGGGGCAAACATGCGATATAAAGCTTGGTAGCTGTAAATAAAAATATCTATTGAAAAGGGCTTTGTGATGATCTGTGTTTCTGTTAGAAGGTCTGTGTGGTCCTTAAGTAAGATAAAAGTTTTGATGGAGCCTCTTGGTTTGTTTTCAAGGGCTGTATGTGTTTTAAATAAAAAAAAGTTTGTGAGAAACTAGCTCTTGTGTCTTTGTGTAAAAGAGACCCATTTACAGCAAAAATGATGAAATGTATGTAGTAGAATCTTGTGGGGAACCCTCCCCAAAAATGTGTTTAAAATAAAGCAAAAAAAAAGAGGGGGGGGCTTCTATATAAAACAGGGATGTTTGAGACATGTGTTTGACTACAATAGAGCTGACTCACCTTGTTGAGCTGATGGTTTAACCACACCCTCACTGAATAGCCAGGGTGACTCTATTGAGTCTGTAGATCTAGATGTGATTACCCACCCTTGTTTCCTTCAGGGTTAAACATATTAGTGATCAGTAATTAAGTTTGATGGGTAAACACCCACAGTAAGGGAGGTGAGTAGGTGGGGATGGTGAGCTCTGATTAATATTAAATGAAATATAACCCCAGGAGTTTGTAGAATGCTATTGGACAGTTTAAATATAATCCAGGAGTTGGTTGAATGCTATGGGTCACTCTTTCTAGCAACTCAAAGTCATTAAAATAATATATTTACAAAAATAAACACGGGTCTAACCCAAAATTCAAATGTTTCAAGGGTTCACAAATCTCCACCATACTTTTATAGAACAAGCATTTGCTGTAAAAACATTTATGGGTATTTGTAGGGTGTTTACTAGGGTTGTGATACATCCATTTTATTTCAAAACAACCCAAAACTTTAAGTATGAAAGAAACATGTTTTAAAAAAACCCCAAGACATTCATTGATATCAGTAACATTAAGGATTGTTGTGTATGGTGATTTACTGTTTAATACTGTAAGAAGGCCCTACAATGCTGTTTTTTCATTGAAACAGAAAAAAATATTTTAACTAAAAAAAAAAAAAATAAGCAGCCTAGTTATGCAGACAACTTAACTCCCCACACCCCACAGATCACAAAAGGGAACTTTGGGGAGGGGTGCCTAATTTCCTTCAGTATTTATTAATTTAGAGTTGTAAGTGATCGAATCAAGCTGCTAACTACAGACTTTGAAGTTTGTTGGCTGAAAGAGTTAGGATGGTATAAAAACCTCAGGTTTTTTTTTTTTTTTTTTTTGGAGACTGTCCTCTTCCAACAGAAACTATCTTGAACAGAATAGCTGCTGGACTGCGAGACTAGGTATGCTGCTTGTTTTAAACTCTGAAAATATATAATGTCACTCTTTGTCCAGGCTGTCCTTACTAATAATGATACATGTCTTTATTGCAGTGTGATCTGTTTAGCATGGAAACAGCAACTTCAAGCTATATTTCACCAGGGCCAGGTAAAACACTATTTTTAACTATAGTTGTGCTTAATACTGTTTAATAAAAAAAAAAACAACCAACCCAGGTATTAATCAGGTTGTATAGGGGTTTGATGCATTTAGGGAATAATACTAACTAAAATTTTGCTTGTTCTTTAACCCAAAGGCCCAAATACACGTGGGGGAAAACAGAGTAACCATGTGCCTGCATCCCTTTACCCTGTGGTGGAAGATAAATTTATGCAATTGACTTTTAAGAGAGTGTGTGTGTGTGTGTGTGTGTTTAAATATTTTTTTTAAATGTGAGTTGGGGCCTATGCTAGAGATAAGTGTGGGGTTTTACAGTATTTTATTTCAAAACAGTTTGGTTTTTACACTGCAAAATGTGATGTGTTTTTAAAATGGGTTATTTTAAAATTAGTTAGTGTTTAAATAGTTGGTGGTGAGTTAGGGGACCTATGAAGACATAGTTATGGTGGGGGGAGTGTTAAAAGTATTTTATTGCACACTTCGTTTTTAGGTGCATGGTGGAAACATATGCTTGTATTAATAAAAATGTCTAGGTTTTAGAGAAACACTAGTGGTAGAAATAAACCAAAACCTGTGTTTGTTGTACAGCCTGAAATGGATTATTTTATATTAAAGCTATAACTTTTTAAATAGAAAAACACCCTAATGAGTATTTTATTTTTTAAGTTTACAAGACAGTTTCATGTGTTTTATATAAATAATGTTGTCTGCTCCACAGTATGGTCAAAACATGAGAGATCCTTAGACCAGAGGGTAAACAAAAGAAAAAAGGAAAGAAATCTGAAAAGGAGAATTAATCAGCATCAACGGCTGATGGATGGCTGAAGCCCAGTAAATATGTTTTGCTTATTGGTTTGGTTATTTTATTGAGGTTTTGTATTTTAAGCAAATACTGTACATAGGTGTGGGTGAGAAAGATGGTAAAGTTACATTTTGTAAAATGTTTATTTGATGCTAAATTGGAACATTTCTGTTTTTCTTAATCAGGCATGGGCAGCTCTCCTGACAATGCTGTAGTCAGAGCTACAGGGACACCTCCACCAGAACCGCCAAAGAACCAGGAATCTGCTCTGAGACCTTTAACAACAATGCCAACTCAAAACAGTAGAAGAGTGCAGACGAAGCATCAGGACAGTCCAAAGCTCATATATGTCAAGCCAAAGGATAAAACAAAAGACTCTGGTAAAAAGCAACCAGGCAAACACAACTCCACTTCCTCAGCAGTCAGCATCACACCAAGCCCTGAGAAAACTGAGATCAAAAATACACACATTCACAAAGCCAGAGCACGCACTTTAGAGGTGGTGAATAAAAACCCAAGGACTGAAAGCTCCTCCGATGCAGGGGTAGCTCCTTATGAAGTATCCGACAATTGTTACAAACTATTCTCCCACCTCCATAAGTGTGGCACAGCTCTTTGGTATCCTAAAAAGATTTGGGGAAAATATGATGCTTCGTTCAGAATGCTGGTGGACACTGTATCCTCAGGGGTTCTCAAAGAAAGGAGGACTGGAAACTACATCAAATATGCAAAAGCTCTTGCAGCTGACTTTGAAAAATACTTTAGTTTTCCAGAGGGTGGCTCTGAGCAGGCATGACTAGTCGTGGAAAGGGGCTTGGGTAAAAGGGGCATCCTCAAAGGTACACATCAGCTAAGGCATAAACAAAATGGGGGACAGTGTTTGAGGGATAAACGGACGGCTGCCCAAAAGTTACAGGCCAGGATCACTGTCAAAATTTTAAATAAAGGCAAAAGAGGTAATGAGGAGAAAAAAAACAAAAAGAGATGCCCCCTATTGGAGGCTCTCAAATTGGTGTGTCGGAGAATGGGGAGGTGGAATCCGACCTGAGGGGCAGTGGTGACTCTCACACAGAGTCTGATTTAGAAAATTCCCCAGAAGGCTCTCTAGACAGGTTCCCATCTACTCCTGATGCTCCTCACAGTGGCCCTCAGAGTCTGACTCTCAAATAGTGTCTGACGTAGAAGACACAGCTGATGGTCCTGTAGAGGAACCCCCAAGTAACCCTGAAAATGCAGATGCAGCCCCCCAAACAGACGTGTATATGGAGTGAGTGAGAAGTTGGCAAAGGGAATTACCTAGATTTGGGGGTTCGGTGTATTGTGAAGAATTTTGTTTTGTCAATCTTGAGAGAATAAATTCAGCTCAGCAGGTCATTGAAGCCATACACAGGGGGATACAGTTAGTTCTCGATTACGTTAATAGTAGGGCAGCCCCTGACGATTACGTTCAGTTACATTTAGAGAGTCGTAATTTAACCAACCCTTTTTTTTTTTTTTTTTTTTTTTTTCGGTAAGAACTAGGGATGAGCTGTCTGCTGAAGACCTCTTAAATCAGACCTCAAAGCTGTTACAGAGTAATAGAGAGATGCATGTCGATAGGATGTTGTGCCTCATTGTGACAATTTTAAAAAACATGGGCAGGGGTGGCCATAGAGTTTTAAATTCTATCCTCAGTAGTCAAATCATCCATAAAAAGGGACCGTGTTTAGTAGACCTGACTTACACCGGTACCAATCTGTGTTTTGCGGGCGGGCTCTTGGCTGTCATGTCTGACTGTAATCCCATAGACGCGGAATTGTTAGACCGGGTGAGAAATTTTCATGAGATCGTCAGATCAAAAAAAATTATGCTCAGTGATGTAGCGACATTTGAACAGCATTTAGGAGTCAACTTACAGGTGGTGCTTTATGTGGCGAAGGGCGGGTGGGTTTTTTTAAAATGGGAGGCCCTATGTACCCCAAGACTTTTTTCATCCTGCTGCATGATGAGCATTACTATGCGGTTCTGGATGTGAAAAAGTTGTTTGGTGCGAAAAATTGTGAGTTTTGCTACACGGTGTACCGTCACAACCACTCCTGCAGGTATCTTTGCCGCCTCTGCTTGAGTGCGACAAGCTCAGAGTGTGGGCGTGCAGCTGAAGTGTCCTACCTGTAGACTGTATTGTCACTCCAAATTGTGTTTAGACAGACACATCTGTGCATCGAAAAAACAAGTCAAATCCCTTTCTAAAACTTTGTGATCAGTGTCAGTCTTACGTGGACAAGGGGCACATGTGTAAAGGGAGGTAGAATCATAGAATATCAGGGTTGGAAGGGACCTCAAGAGGTCATCTAGTCCAACCCCCTGCTCAAAGCAGGACCAATTCCCAACTAAATAATCCTAGCCAGGGCTTTGTCAAGCCGGGCCTTAAAAACCTCCAAGGAAGGAGACTCCACCACCTCCCTAGGTAACACATTCCAGTGCTTCACCACCCTCCTAGTGAAATAGTGTTTCCTAATATCCAACCTGGACCTATAGAATCATGTGTTGTAAGCAGTGTCAGGGTTTGATCGCCGGTGATGTAGAGAGCCACCTGTGTTTTATGGATAGCGTTAGAAAGCCCGAATAATCAGAAAAGTATATATATTTTACTATTTTGAATGCACGCAGGAGACAGGGTTGCATGTGCCCAATTAAATTTTTGCTATGTCCCTAAAACTGGAAAAATCCTGGGAATTTAAGGGTGGTGGGTGTCTTTCTACCTTTGTTAAGACCTTTATTGGTGAAAAGTTCCAGGCCTACACGTTCCTAGTGCACAATGCCAAAGGTTATGATGTGTATTTCATTGTTAGACAGTTACTGAAGGAAAGGATGTGCATAGAACTGATAACTCAGGGTAGTAAACTGTGTGTGGAAGTTAAGGCCCTGGGCATTCGTTTTATAGACTCTTTAAACTTCTTGCCCATGAAGCTTAGCAAGCTCCCACAGGTGATGGACTTTGAAGGGTATTTCCCACATTTTTTTTTTTTTTTTTTAACACTTTAGAAAACCAAAATTACGTGGGGCCTATGCCCGGGGTGGAGTACTATGGCGTAGACAGCATGATGCTTGGGGAGAAAGCAGAATTTCTTGACTCGTATCGGGACAATAGCTATGAAACTTTTGACTTGAAGAAAGCGCTCATGTGTTATTGTCAGCAGGATGTCAACATTTTGAGACGGGCCTGTGTCCTGTACAGAGAAGAGATCATGAAAATGACAGAGGCAGGAGATATTGTAGAGAGAGGCCCTGGTAAATTCACAGAGGTAAAATTGTGTATAGACCTTTCCGGTACATAACGCTGGTATCTGTCTGCATGGCTATGTACAGGTTTATATTTTTTTCAGCCTAACACAGTAGCTCTTCTCCCTCCAGACAACTATCACAGGCAGAAAAAGAAATATTCGACCCCCTCTAGTCAGTGACTGTTGTATACTGCTCAAAAAGAAAATATACAGCTGTGGCATGCTTTTACAGGGTGGGGAATTACAGGTAGGCCTCTACTTTCTAGACAGTTACGCCGTCATTGAGGGGGTACGCACAACCTTTGAGTTTAACTGGTGTGTTTTCCAGGGCTATGTCACCTGTTACTATGAAAAAGCACAGAACCCTATGACGGGGACAATTTTTGGGTTTCTTTATTACAAGACACCGCTCAAGACCAACTATCTGAAAAGACTTGGTTATGTACTGAGGAGCCTCTGGGAGCATGAGTGGGAGGTGATGATAGAAACAGACAGGGAGCTTGCAGATTTCTTAAATGAAACTCAGCTGCCTCAGCCTCTCGTGCCTAGGGATGCTCTTTTTGGAGGGAGGATTACAATATACAGTATACAATACTGCCTATATTACAATACTAACCTCGGTGAAGAAATCCACTATTATGATTTTATCAGCCTCTTCCCTTTCATAAACAAAACCAAAGAATACCCTATTGGACACCTCAATATAATTCATGACAAATTTGGACCCCTCGCAAATTAGTTTGGAATTGCAAAAGTTAAAGTGTACCCCCTGCAAGGCTTCTTTGTCCCGTTGTTACCTGTCAGAGTGAATGGCAAACTTATGTTTCCACTATGCTGAACCTGTGCAGAAACCGAGCAGTGCACCCATACTGATGAGGAGAGGGCCATTCTGGGGACTTGGTGCACGGTGGAATTGAACGTGGCTGTAGCAAAGGGGTACGCGGTGACTAAAATCTATGAAGTCTGGCATTTTGAAGAAAAAACTGACAAACTCTTTTCAGAGTACATAAAATTACACTTCCGCCAGAAACAAGAGGCTTCAGGGTATCCCAACTGGTGCACAGACAAAGGAAAACAAATAAGTATGTTAACGATTTCTACCGGAAAGAAGGTGTGCGTTTACGCCAACACGAGATCATGTTGAACCCTGCTAAGTGCCAAATCGCTAAACTGTTTTTAAATTATCTGTGGGGTAAATTCAGCCAAAGAACAAATCTACCCAATACCAGCATTGTGAGAGACCCCGACAAACTCTTTCAGTACCTGTTTTCCCCCAATTACAAGGTTTCATCTTGTGAGTTTATTGATGATGAAACAGCGTGCATGTCTTGGAAGCACGCCAGAGATGGCTACTCGGTCTCTGGCAATACCAACTTCTTCATAGCCTGTTTCATCACCGCTTATGCCTGCTAAGAACTATACAACCTGCTAGACAGGCTGCAAGAGCTGTGCCTGTACCACAACACTGACTCAATGATATTTCTGAAAAGGGAGGGTGACTGGAACCCTCCTCTCAGATTATTTAGGGGACCTCACAAGCGAGATCCCGACAGATCAACACATCACCGAGTTTGTGTCAGCCGGCCTGAAAATATGGGTACAAGCTGGTGGGAGGAAAGGCCTGTATGAAAGTCAAAGGGATTACCTGAACATAGAAAACTGTGAAAAGATCAGCTTTGACAGTTTGAAAGATCTAGTCCTGGACTATAGTGCGGCACTGGGAGAGAACACCCCAAAAAAGATAGAGGTGCAGCAGCCCTTTATCGTAAGGAACAAAAATCAGTGGCAAATAGAGACAAAAAACATTAAAAAATGCAGAAAGTCGTCCTTGGAAAAAGGGTTTAAAACCTCGCCCTACAGCTTTTGAAAATGGATACAAGGTGGAAACACCACTTTTCTGTAATTCTCGCAGGGCCTAGCAACTGCGGGAAAAGTTATTTTTATAAAAAATATGTTGGCTAATGCTGAATGAACTTTGTCTGTTATGCCTGAGAACAGTGTGCGGTGTTACAGTTGCTGGCAATCTCTGTATAAAGAACTGCTTGGCAAATATCCCATTATCAATTTTGTGGAGGGGCTGCCCAAAGCTTTTGACGATGACCGTTTGTTTCCTACCAATAAAATAAACATGCATAGGCGTGCACAGCACATTTCATTAGGGTGTGCACCCAGGGAGACCTGCCCCGATCCACTCCCTGCCATTTACTGCCCCCCTCAGAACCTCCAACCTCCCCTGCTCCTTGTCCCCTGACTGCCCTCTAGGGTGACCAGATGTCCTGATTTTATAGGGACAATCCCGATATTTGGGGCTTTTTCTTACATAGGCTCCTATTACCCCCCACCCCCTGTCCCGATTTTTCACACTTGCTGTCTGGTCACCCTACTGCCCTCTCCTGGGACCCTGCCCCTAATTGCCCCCCCAGGACCCCACCCCCTACCTGTTCCCTGACTGCCCCGACCCTTAGCCACACCCGTGCCCCCAGACAGACCCCCGGGACTCCCACGCCCCATCCAACCACTCCCTGCCCCCTAACAGGATCCCCAGAACTCCCGACCCATCCAACCCCTCCTG
>NC_048311.1:5844515-5895983 GCF_013100865.1 Trachemys scripta elegans | reverse complement strand
GTCTCCTTCCTTGGAGGTTTTTAAGGCCCGGCTTGACAAAGCCCTGGCTGGGATGATTTAGCTGGGAATTGGTCCTGCTTTGAGCAGGGGGTTGGACTAGATGACCTCTTGATGTCCCTTCCAACTCTGATATTCTATGATTCTATGATTCTATGACTCATGGCTGGAAATGTTTTCTGGGGTATGGGTTGAAAATAAATTGTAGTGTAGGAAAATTGATGCTGAGGTTTTAATCAGAGGGGTTGACCCCTCTCCCCTCCACAGGATCAATACAAGTATCCTCAGGAGACAGAGGAAGGAATAAAATCTATCACTTTGGCCTGTACTGAAAAGGAATGGGAATACCTGGAGATTGACAGTGGATTTTAGAGCATTAAATGCAGTAACACCTGCCACTGCTACGGTAGTGGATAAGTATCAACAAGTAGTTGCTGCAGTGGCAGCAGGAACACAATGGTTCTCAGTTATAGACTTAGCAAATACCTGCTTTGCCATTCCCTTACCCACTGAGTCTTGGTACAAATTTGGTTTCACTTACAGGGATAACAGTTGTGTTTTACAAGGGTCCCCCAGGGCTTTCATAATGCACCCACAATTTGTCACTCCCATGTGGTTAAGATGTCAGAAAAAATGACACCTGAAGACGAAAGAGGGTAATTTCCTCTGTTGATGATATATTGGTTTAAGGGAACAATAGAGAGGAAGTTGGTAGGATCACTGAGAATGTGTTACAAATCATCCAAGATACCGGATTCAAGGCTAGCAAAGTGAAGGCCCAATTGGTACAGCAAGAGGTAAAATATTTAGGGGACATTATTGGGAAAGGAAGAATGAACCCCAGGTGTACAACAGGTGGAACTGATTGGAAAATTTCCCACCCCCACTGATGTGGCATCCTTAAGAGCCATTTTGGGAACAGTGAACTTTGAGAGATTTTATTGAAATGTATGCTGACAAGAGTCGCCCACTGTATTTTCTCCTAAAGAAAGGGTGACAATGGGAGTGGGGCCTGATCAAGCAAAGGTATTACAGACCCTGAAACAGGATTTGGCCCAGGCCCCCACCCTAGCATATCCAAAGGTGGGAGAACCATTCATCCTGCAACTGCCTACTACTGATGTAGCGCTGGGAGAAGTACAATTACAGAAGCAAAGCACAGGGAAATCACAACTCGTGGCCTATGGGTCAAAAACACAGAATTACATGGAGCAAAATTTTACACCCTGTAACAAAGAGTGCTTGACCTTAGCATGGGCCTTGCAGCATTGGGAATATATAATTGGAGGACCCAAAGTACAGTCCCCACTGAAATACATAATATCGTGAAAAGCTCAGGAGGGGCAGGTATCTAATCCTAGGTTGGCACAATGGACTCTGACCCTTGTAAATCTAGGGATAACTGTAGAAAAGGAAAGGTACTATCCCCTGTATAATGCCTTATAATGCAAGGGCAGGAGCATGAGTGTCCCATTCCAGAGTATAAAAAGGTGAAGTGGCCAGTGAAATCATGATTTACCCTACAGAAAGCTCAGGAGAAAAATGCACAAATCTGGTTCGTGGATGGGTCTAGCTATTATAATGCTGGGAGAGCTAAAGCAGGATTTGGAGTCGTAAATGTAAATACAAACCAGAAACTGAAGGGACCAGTAAAGCCACACTCAGCACAAGCCGCAGAAGTGGTGGTGGTACTAAAGGTGTTACAGGTGGAGGATCAGGCAGCCACCCTGGCAATATTTACCGATTTAGACTGGGTGTGCAGAGCAGTAGTGGTGTGGCTATCCGTTTGAGCAGCTAGACATATGTGCACAGGAGATAGAAAGCCAGTAGCTTATGAAGCTAGGAGCAAGTGGCAGTTTTAATAAAGGGAGACACTTATGTAACACATGTGAAAGCACATCAGAAACCAGGGAGTGAGGAAAGATTTTGGAATAACAGGGCAGATGTTTTAGCCAAACAAGGGGCCCTGTTAATACAAAGCGAGGAAGAGGAGATAATCAGTGTAGCAACCAGAGTATGAAAACAGGTGACAAGTCTAGAGACATTGGATCTGCAAGCTGTACAGGAAGGGGACGAAGAAACTGAACAATTATTGAAGCAATAAACAATCAGAGGAAAATGGCATGTGTCATAACTATAAAGGGAAGGGTAACAGCCCTCCTGTGTACAGTACTATAAAATCCCTCCTGGCCAGAAACTCCAAAATCCTTTTACCTGTAAAGGGTTAAGAAGCTCAGGTAACCTGGCTGACACCTGACCCAAAGGACCAATAAGGGGCAAGATACTTTCAAATCTTGTGGGGGGAAGGCTTTTGTTTGTGCTCTTTGTTTTGGGGGTTGTTTGCTCTTGGGACTGTGAGGGACCAGACATCAATCCAGGTTCTCCAAATCTTTCTGAACAAGTCTCTCATATTTCCCACTTGTAAGTAAACAGCCAGGCAAGGCATGTTAGTTTTTATCTTTGTTTTCTCAACTTGTAAATGTACCTTTTTGCTAGAGTGTTTATCTCTGTTTGCTGTAACTTTGAACCTAAGGCTAGAGGGGATTCCTCTGGGCTCTTTAAGTTTGATTACCCTGTAAAGTTAGTTTCCATCCTGATTTTACAGAGATGATTTTTACCTTTTTCTTTAATTAAAAGCCTTCTTTTTAAGAACCTGATTGATTTTTCCTTGTTTTTAGATCCAAGGGGGTTGGATCTTGATCCACCAGGAGTTGGTGGGAGGTAGGAGGGGGGATGGTTAATTTCTCCTTGTTTTAAGATCCAAGGGGCTTGGATCTGTATTCACCAGGGAATTGGTGAAGAGTCTCTCAAGGCTACCCAGGGAAGGGAATTAGCACATTTGGGAGTGGTGGCAGCGGACCAGATCTAAGCTGGTAGTTAAGCTTAGAAGTTCCATTCAGGCCCCCACAATTGTACCCTAAAGTTCAGAGTGGGGAAGCAGCCTTGACAGCATGTACATAAAGATCCCAAAGAGTTACTGTTGGTCACTGAACATGACTCAGACCTTGGGGAACAGCCTAAAAGGTGGTTAATGCCTAAGTACGTCAGGACTGAATTGATTCAATATGTGCATGAGCAAGGGCATTTTGGGGTGGACAAAACTCTGGAAGGGTCAAAGATGCAGGATGGTGGCTCGACCTAAAGGAAGATGTAAAGTGGTGGTGTAATAATTGTTTGTAATGTGCTATGGTCAATGCAGACCCACAGGTACAAAAGGGTCCCATTGCTCACCAAAAGATTGAGGGTCTGTGAGCCCAGTTACAGATAGAGTATATTGGACCTCTCCTGGTTACCCCAAGGAACAAAAGTATTGTTTAGTAGATCCCTTTACAAAATGGATAGAAGCCATCCCAACAAAGACTAACCCAGCTTTGACTACAGCCCAGCAATTGTTTAATATAGTGTTTAGCCCAGGGGTGGCCAACCTGAGCCTGAGAAGGAGCCAGAATTTACCAATGTACATTGTCAAAGAGCCACAGTTATACATCAGCAGTTCCCCATCAGCTCCCCGCCCCCCCGCTCCCAGCACCTCCCGCCCACCAGCAGCCCCACCAATCAGTGCCTCCCCCTCCCTCCCTGCACCTCCCGATCAGCAGTTTCATGGCATGCAGAAGGCTTGGAGGGGGAGAGGGAGGAGCGAGGGCATAGCAGGCTCAGGGGAGGGGGCAGGAAGGGGTGGAGTGGGGACAGGGCCTACGGCAGAATGAGGGGTTGAGCAGTGAGCGCCCTCCAGCACATTGGAAAGTTGGTGCCTGTAGCTCCAGCCCCAGAGTCGGTACCTATACAAGGAGCAGTATATTAACTTCTGAAGAGCCGCATGTAGCTCCGGAGCCATAAGTTGGCCACTCCTGGTTTAGCCAGTGGGGGCTGCCCAAGGAAGTCAATTCAGACCAAAGGCTTCACTTCATTGGGGTAACTGTGCAGGAACTGTGTAAAATATTAGGCATTAAGCAAAGGTTCCACATTATGGGCCACCCCCAATCTTCAAGACAAACGAAACGAACCTACACTTCAATCTCCCTGGACATTTAATAACAGATTTAAAAGTAGCCATCCTTCAACAAAAAAACTTCAAAAACAGACTTCAAAGAGAAACTGCAGAGCTACAATTAATTTGCAAACTTATCACCATTAATTTGGGCTTGAATAGGGACTGGGAATGACTGACTCACTACAGAAGCAATTTTCCCTCTCTTGGTATTGACACCTCCTCGTTGGTTATTGGGAGTGGACCACATCCACCCTGACTGAATTGGACTTCTCAACACTGGTTCTCCACTTGTAAAACACTTGTTTGTACTGCTCAGTCTCTCCAACAGCACAGCTTCCTCCTACAGCTCCTGACAGGCGTACCCCCCTAACTAACTGGAAGGCTTTTAACTAGTTTCAGCCAGCCCCTGATTGTGTCCCAATCAACCTAGCTGTCTTCCCTGCCTTCTGGAAAGATCTTAATTGGCCCCAGGTGTCTTAATTGACCTGGAGCAGCTGCCATTTGCTTATCCTGGTAACAGGGATTTTTTTAGCCTGTGGCTAATATATCTGTCTCCCACTACTTTACTATAGCCATCTGGCCTTGCCCCGTCACATATCCCCCTCCCCCGTTCAACCCCATAGAGTTGGGCAACTTGGGATGCCAGGCAGTGTGCTAATGACAGACCATCAGTGTCGCCGTGGTGGCATCCAGCCCTGTGCCGTATGCGGAACTGGAATGCTTGGAGGGATAAGAACCACCTGGTGAGCCTTGCATTCTTTTCCTTATTCCACTGCATCCTCTGGAGGGGTGCATGATCCGTCACAAGAGTAAATTGCCGGCCTAAGAGGTAATAACGCAGTGTCTCCACGGCCCATTTGACAGCAAGGCATTCTCTCTCAACTACTGCATACTTCTGTTCTCTTGGGAGCAGCTTTCTGCTTAGATAGAGGACCGGGTGTTCCTCTTCTCCCACCATTTGTGACAGAACCGCCCCCAACCCCACCTCAGAAGCGTATGTTTGTAAAATAAATTCCTTGTTAAAGTCCGGGGCTATGAGTACGGGGTCATTACAGAGGGCCGTCCAAAGGCCTGTGAACGCCCCGTCTGCTGCGTAGGTCCACTTCACCATGTCTGGACCTCTGGCCTTCACCAGGTCTGTTAGGGGACTTGCTCTAGTGGCCAAGTGGGGAATAATATGTCGGTAGTAGCCTACCACGCCTAGGAACGCGCGGACCTGCTTCTTTCGGGTCGGTCGGGGCCAGTTTAGAATCGCCTCTAGCTTATTCATTTGGGGCTTCACTATGCCCCTGCCTACAATATATCACAGGTACCTAGCCTCTGCTAGCCCTATGGCGCATTTAGCGGGATTAGTGGGTGGAAGGCTTTTAACTAGTTTCAGCCAGCCTCAGATTGGCTTCAGTGTCCCAATCAACCTAGCTGTCTTTCCTGCCTTCTGGAAAGATCTTAATTGGTCCCAGGTGTCTTAATTGACCTGGAGCAGCTGCCATTTGCTTATCCTGGTAACAGAATTTGTTTAGCCTGTGACTAATATATCTGTCTCCCACTACTTTATTACAGCCATCTGGCCTTGCCCCATCACACTAATTAATTTTCATAATATCCCTGCCCCACTAGGTGAATATATATTGAAAAACATCTGGATAAAATTAAATTTTGAAAGAATTACCACTGAAACTGATATGCAAAAATCAAGAAGACATATATTAAATGGACCACATGTGGTAAATTGGATCATAGGGAACAAGTTATTATATCACCAATATGATGTCTAAAGCAAATTGAACTGAACCTCACCAGGTTAAATGTGTCCAAGGTCGTACCTCAATGGGCCCCATATGTACAATCTCTCCATAAGGGGTGGGCAGAATGGTTAAAATTATGGTATATAGAAAAATCCATAAGGAAAGGGACCCCAAGAGGAGTATTGGAAACTGTTTTGGGTGGAACAGGATTAGGAGTTGGGATACTGGATGCTACAAATATAGAGGTATGGGCAAACAAACCAAGTTATGTTACAGGTGAGATACAAGAATTGGGAAAACTCATCAGCGCATCCTTGTCAAAATTAGGAATGGAGCAACAGGGCCGGCTTTAGACACCTTCCTCCATGGCAGCGATTGAGCTGCCACCGAAGACAGTGGCGGGACTTTGGTGGCAGCTCCTTTGGGATGTTGCGGGGCCCTCTTAGGGGCGCAGGGTCCGATTCTGGGGAATTGGCTGAATTGCCCAAAAGCCGGCCCTGTAGGGCAACAATTATTTTCTAAAATACTGTCAGTACGGCAACAGCAATGTGAAAAGGATTTATTATTTTTAGCAGAGAGTATGGGATCAATACAAGAAAATGTGTCTTTAGCAAATAAGTCAGCAATTGGTCATTCAAATACTCCGGGAAGGCATGCAAGGCAATTTGCCTTTAGAGATAAAAAAGTTGTGTGGGAAAATGTTACAGAAGGGGAGAAACAATTAATGGTATGGTGGAAATTGGTAAAGATCAAATGACTCTACGAGCATATGTAGTAACTGTACACCCCAGTCTCACTAGTGATATATATCCAATGGTACCTATGGGAATCTAGTTAACAAAAAAATTGGTTTTGTATTCCGCTGACCATCACTCCTGGGCACATAAAGAACATCAACAATACAAAACTATTGACATGTTTCAGTGTGTGGCCCATGAAAATTTGGGATAGGTGTGTGAGGATCAAAATTTACAAGAAAGAAATGAATGTTTTGATGTTAAAGACAAAGATACTCAAAGATGTATGTTTGATATATTCACTGAACAAAAGTCAGCTCTTGTGTATGCAGGAAGGGGATGTGTTTGTGTTAGGAGTCGTTGACCAACGGTAATAGTAGATGATAATGAATTGTATTTTATGACTTATTTAGTTAATAGATGTTTTTGCAATATTACACAGTTTAAAAGTTGTGATTTTGAGAACTATGTACCTGTATGGACTGTAAACTAATTGAAGTTTAAACCGCAGTTGTATTACAATGTAATGCCTGTAACCTTAGGAATAAATATGGCCAGGAGAAGAAAATTGTTGGTCCATCCTATGTTACATTCATATTTACAATATGTTGCACAGACAGGAGAACAAATATGTATTGAAGTACAACATAATACAGAAATCACTCAAGTACTGAAAACGATTGCAGATGCAGGCCATCACTCTTGGTGGGAAACACTATTAAGGTGGTCACCTTCTGCAACTGGTATTCTAAATATAATGGTTCACCCCATTGTGGTGATCATTGGAATCCAATTGGCTTTGTTAGTGAGCATAATAGCTTTGGCTTGCTGGATGAAAAGAACTGTTTGGATAATACAGGAAGCTGTGATACAAAGTCAAATAAGGCTCTTGTTAATTATACCCAGGAGGCAAGCCCAAGCTTAGAAGGTCTGAGTATTGGACTCCTGTAATAGTAATGATGGCTTTGGTAAAAGTGTCATTAAGGAAGGGACTGTAAGGTCTGAGGCCTTTTTCTGCAGCCATATTAGAAAAGCAGCAGCCATGAGCCAAGAAGAAGAAAGTCACATCCTCACATTCCACCTAAATTACATTAAAACAATGTAATATCTGGCTGTTAAAAAGGTGCCCCTCCTAATAGTACCTACCATCACCAGATAAAGAAACAAATGTTAAGATGTTTAAAGAAAACTTTGTTTGATAGCAAGGAATGACTTATCAACAGTTGTGGTTGTGAAATCTCTACTTCTTTCTTGTTTGCCACTTCTCTATTGTTTATCTGTCTGGTTTCTGTCTGGTTCTTTGATTGTTTCTGTCAGTTAAATAACTAATTTTGGAAGATTTAAATCAGCTAAGGTGTTGGGATATGATTGGGTAAAGAATTATTTTGCAATATTTTAGGATTGGTCAAAGAATTATTTTGTAATACTTTAGTAAAATGATTGATTAAGGTATAGCTTACCCGGACTCAAGTTTCACTATATAAACTGAGGTCCAAGAAGGAGACTAGTTGGAAAAAGAAAGGAAAAGGAAACAAAAAATAAGCAAGAAAGACCTGGAAGATGAAGAAGAACTACAACAACTCATCTCCAAAACACAGCCCAAGAGCAGAGCTGCTAGAATCCTATGCTTTACCATGACATGCAGCAACCAGAACCCAGATGACACCGACCTTGCGTGGCCAACAGGGAAAATCGCATATTTAAAAACTCAGGACTATTCAGAAAGCTACAAGCAAGAACTTTATTTCCTGACTGGTGAATTACCATTGGCAATGTTGAAATGCTAATAGCGATCCTGGAGGACTGTCAGGGGGCCTGGGTCTGAGTCTGGCAGTATGGTCTAGTGGTGAGAGTCAGTGCCCGTATCGCCCAGTGGTGAGAGTCTGTGGGGTCAGTGATTGGGGAACACGGGCCCTCCCTGGTCCAATAGGTTGTAATCCAGGGCCCTGCAACTGGCAGGTGAGATATGTTGCATGGGGTAGATGCCACCAAGCCTGCTTCCTGGATCACTTCCTACTGCCACGGCCATCTTACCCCTCCAAATTCACAACAGGTGTCGGCTTATGGACCCACAGGGTGGGGCAGGTTCTCACTGACAGTGATCTGGAGGCTCTTCTTTTTCAATCATGGCCCACCATTCTCATTCTCCATGGGGGCCTTAGGCTGCTTGGCAGAGGGGTCTGGTCCCAGTGGCGTGAAGATCTTGCAGCGTCTCTGCAAGAGCGAAGAGTGCAGAACTGCTCCCTTGCTCTGTCTGCCCTGACTGAGCTGGGAGGCCCCCTTATGAGTTTTGCTTCCATTGTGAGCATGCCCAGCAGGTGTGACTAGGCAAGGTCTTCTGGGACCAGAGCTGCTCATTAACTCTTGGTTCCTCAGTGTGGGGCTTATATACCCCACACACTTACCCCCTTAGGCTAGGATCCAGAGGTGGGTCCTTTTCCTCCCACTGTCCTCCATCTCAAGAAAAGAAATCTGCATTCTTGTGTGCCTTTCCCGAGCAATGGAGTATCTGGAAGTCATAGGGCTGAACTAAAAGATAACATCCCATGATCCAGACATTGGTGTCTTTTCATGGAGTTTAGCCAATGGAGAGGGGCATGATCTGTGACAAGCAGGAAAGGGTTACCTAGGAGATAATAGTGAAGTGTCTCTATGGCCCATTTCACAGCCAGAACCTCTTTCTCGATCACTGAGTACTTCACCTCCTGAGGGAACAGCTTTCTACTCATGTATAGGATTGGATATTGTGATGAAGTAGGGAGTTTTCTTGTTGTTTTCAATGGTTTGCATGCAGAGGGTGTGGGACTCAGTTTCCCTGTGTGTTACTGATTTAACGAGGTGGTGGGACAGGGAGCTTGTTGTTACAGAAGACCAGTGAATGGCCCGAAGAATGGACACTACAGTGACTGGTGACTGGGAGACCCAGCGTGGGAGTCACAGCTGTTTCTGGCCAGTGGGAGGACAATGGTCTGCAGAGATTGGATCCAGCCAGTGGGGAAACAAAGGACGGATGAGAGGAGAGGCTGAGAGAAGAGGAGGCCCAAACGACCTGTTTACCTGGGACAGAAGACAAAAGACAGAGGTGGGACCAGGCCTGCCGACGGGGGGGCAGGGGGGAAGGAGGCAATTGCCCAGGGGCCTGGATGATTTAAAAGGGGGGAGGAGGAGGAGTAGGGGGTGGGAAGAGGCGGGGGTGGGCTTGGGCGACACATGGGCCCAGATGCCGGGAGTGGAAGGGGTGGGACCAGTGAGATGCTGCTCTGCAGCCCTGCGCAGTGGCTGCCTGAGAGAGCCTGGCTGGGGAGGTGATTTCCCCTCCCTGCCTCGACTCGGGTGCCAGGGTCCCTGGCAGCCGAGCTGGGCGGAGAGCAGAAGCCAGGCTCTCTCAGGCAGCCACCATGCAGGGCTGCAGCTGGAAGGGACCAGAGCAGTGACCGGGAAGGGCCAGCGTTAAAAGTGGCTCCCTCCTGCTCCCTGCCGGGGCTCCTGCCCACTAGGGAGAGCGGCAGAATGTGCCGGGGTGTGTGTGCAGGCGCAGCAGAAGGATAAAGTGTCTCCCCCTGCAGGTAACATGGGGCAGGGAGAGCACAGTGGCCCTGGGCTGGACATGGAGTGGGGGGGAACACGTGACCTGCCCTTTAGATCATGCCCCCCCCACTATGGGGAGGCACCAGTTGTATATGGGGTGCCCTCAGGGGAGGGGGCAAAATGGGGGTGGGAAGAGGTGGGGCAGGGGTGGGGTATTGGGGGAAGGGGCCTAGGACAAAGCAGAGGGTCAAGCATCCCTCAGGAAATCTGGAAGTCGGTGCCTTAGCTCCTAGGCTCCCACAGGGTGGTACTGGCGGTGGCGAAGGCAGCTGGGTGGGCATGTGGAAACTCTGGCCATGCTGGAAGAATGTGCCTAGTAGTGCAGCTGGCAGCTCGCTGGGCACCAGCTGGGGCCCATTGAGTGTTCTGTCCTGGGGCCCGGAATTGCTGTCGGCAGGCCTGGGCGGGATTTGGGGGACGGTGATATCGGATGCCCAGCGGAAAGGAGGGGGTTTCTGGGCTGGGAGGAGAGAGCAGCCAGAGCCCATCTGGAGGCTGGAGAGACCTAGATGTAGTATTCTGAGGGATGCCAGGCCTGAGGGTCTGAGAGTTTCCTATGCTGTGTTCAGATGTTCAATAAACCCTCCTGTTTTACGCTGGCTGAGAGTCAATCAGGTCTAGAGAGTGGGGTTGCATTATTCCCTGTGCGTGTAGACTCCCTGAGGGGGCCCATGCCAAGAGACAGGAGTGCTGAAGGCTCAGAGAGGTGCAGTTCCAGGAGGTGGAGGGGACTATGGCTTAACCCCTGAGATAGAGTGGACCCCAAAGAAGGGTTGTTGCACTGAAGGGGGTGTGACGTTGCACTCCATATGTTTTATGGAAATATACTAATGAGTGTGAATATAATGTAAATAGAATATGCTTTATGCAAAAGGTCTCTTGTAAGGTATCATTACAAAGCTTATAATCTACTGAGTGTGTTCATCCTATTTGTATGTATGTATCATTTTTGTATCTAAAACTAGAAATATGAAGTATATCTCTGAAGTCCTATTGTAATTATTCAAAGTATGGGCCATTAATGGTGGCTTGGAATCTTGATGGCTCCCATTGACTAGGACAATTGACTGTAGATGGTTTTGTTTACCTGCAAGCTCCACTGCATACATGCGGGCCAGTCCTGGAAGAATGGAGGGGGGGCTCACAGGACATGTGAACATGTCACATGATACTGGAATCCATCTTTAACCTGGTGCTTTTCCATTTAGAAGGAGGGATGGGAACCTATAGAGATACAAAGGATTCCCGCCTTGTGCCAAAGCTATAAAAGGGGGTGGAACAGAACAAAGGGGGCTGCCAGTCATGAGAAATCCCCTAGTTACCACCTGAGCTGGAACTAACAAGGATTGTACCAGGGGAAAGGATTGGGCCCAGACTAGGAAGGAGTCTAGTCTGTGAAAGAAGCTTATTAGAACATCTCTGAGGATGTTCTCGTATTCAATTTCTTAATGTATTAGGCTTAGACTTGCGTGTTTTGTTTTATTTTGCTTGGTAACTTACTTTGTTCTGTCTGTTATTACTTGGAACCACTTAAATCCTACTTTTTATACTTAATAAAATCACTTTTGTTTACTAATTAACCCAGAGTAAGTGATTAATACCTGGGGAAGCAAACAGCTGTGCATATCTGTCATAACTATAAAGGGAAGGGTAACAGCTGTCCTGTGTACAGTACTATAAAATCCCTCCTGGCCAGAGACTCCAAAATCCTTTTCCCTGTAAAGGGTTAAGAAGCTCAGGTAACCTGGCTGGCATCTGACCTAAAGGACCAATAAGGGGACAAGATACTTTCAAATCTTGGGGGGGGAAGGCTTTTGTTTGTGTTCTTTGTTTGGGAGAGTGTTCGTTCTCGGGACTGAGAGGGACCAGACATCAATCCAGGTTCTCCACATCTTTCTAAACAAGTCTCTCCTATTTCAAACTTGTAAGTAAATAGCCAGGCAAGGCGTGTTAGTTTTCCTTTGTTTTTCTCAACTTGTAAATGTACCTTTTACTAGAGTGTTTATCTTTGTTTGCTGTACTTTGAACCTAAGACTAGAGGGGAGTCCTCTGAGCTCTTCAAGTTTGATTACCCTGTAAGGTTAATTTCCATACTGATTTTACAGAGATGATTTTTACTTTTGTCTTTAATTAAAAGCCTTCTTTTTAAGAACCTGATTGATTTTTCCTTGTTTTAAGATCCAAGGGGTTTGGATCTTGATTCACCAGGAGTTGGTGGGAGGAAGGATGGTTAATTTCTCCTTGTTTTAGATCCCAGGGGGGTTGGAACTGTATTCACCAGGAGTTGGTGGGAGGAAGGAGGGGGGATGGTTAATTTCTCCTTGTTTTAGATCCCAAGGGGATTAGATCTGTGTTCACCAGGAGTTGGTGGGAGGAAGGAGGGGGGATGGTTAATTTCTCCTTGTTTTAAGATCCAAGGGGTTTGGATCTGTACTCACCAGGGAATTGGTGAAAGGTTTTTCAAGGCTTCCCAGGAAGGGAATTCATTGAAATGGTGGCAGCGGAACCAGAGCTAAGCTGGTAGTTAAGCTTAGAAGTTTTCATGCAGGCCCCTACATTTGTACCCTAAAGTTCAAAGTGGGGATCCAGCCTTGACAATATCTCTCTATCAGTGTTATAGAGGGTGGACAATTTATGAGTTTACCCTGTATAAGCTTTATATAGAGTAAAAGGGATTTATTTGTGGTTTGGATCCCATTTGGAGCTGGGTGTCTGGCTGCTGGAGACAGGAGTACTTGCTGAGCTGTTTTCAGTTAAGTTTGCAGCTTTGGGGGCATTGTTCAGACCCTGCATCTGTGTTGCAGCAGGTTAGCAATCTGGCTCAACCAGACAGGGCTCTGGAGTCCCAAGCTGGCAGGGAAAACGGGCTCAGAGGTAATATCAGCACATCAGGTGACAGTCCCAAGGGTATCTCTGTGACCGAACCCATCACAGGGGGTTCCACCCAGGGACTGTATGGAGCCGAGAGAGAGCACAAGTCCTGTGAGTTCCTCACAGATGTCCTTAGCCTCTTCAGACAGCACAACCCTGAGGTCCACTTCTGACGTGTCCGTTTGCAAAATGAATTGCTTAGTGAAGTTGTGGTGAAAGAGAACTGAACCCTGGATTAGCTGGTCCTTTAAGGTCCTGAAGGCCTTGTCACAGGCTTCCGACCATTGCACCTCCTTGGGGTTGGTGTCTTTCACCAGGTCAGTAAGGGGGGCCACTATTGTGGTGAAGTCCCATATAAACTGCCTGTAATAGCTGGGCAAGCCTGGAAGAGTCATATCTGCTTTTTGGTTGACGGTATTGGACAATCTGTCAGCACCTGAACTTTTTCCACCGGGGGTACAGCCAGCACCGCTGCATGCTGTACCAGAAATACATCACCTTTCTCTATCCTAGGTGGCATTTGGCTGGGTTCGCTGAATGCCATAACACCACACAATTCCTAACAGGGCCCCAAACAGCAGGGCCGATAGTGTAACCCACACACTTCCTGGGTGTGGTGTTCTATCCCATCTAGTGGCACCGAGACCACTTAGAAGAGAGCAATTAACGAGTCTGCTCTACAGCCTTAGCTAACAGCCAGTTGGCTTTTAGCTCATGCACTAAGGTCCAGAGATCCCTGGTTCAATCCCACCTGCCAACGACTGGCATCTGTCGGTGTTACAATAGCACACTGTACACCACAACGCATTATTGTGGCTCACTGCTAAAGTGCTCTTTCCATGCCTCCCTCAGGTGAAATGAGAAATACCGCAGCAATAGCCATGCAAATCAGTTGGAAAAAAAGCAAGTGAAAAATGTCCTGACCCAGGAAACAAATCTGGGCTAGTGAAAGTGGTTTCTAATAAAGTTTATTTTAATTTAATTTAATAATAGTGCTGGTCTGAAACAGTACATATCTTCCATGAAAAAAATCTGAAAGAAATAGATTTTTTTTCAAAAAAGTTTTCTGGAATTTTTTTAATTCAATTTGATTCACAATTAAAAAAATGGTTTTGATTCAATTCAGATTGAAACAGAATTTTTTTGCTTTTCAGTTTTCTGTTTTTCTCCCTCTTTCTTTTACTTACCCCCTTTTCTTTTCCATTTGGAAAAACACAGGAAGGGGAGCAAAAGTCCCCCCCTCCGAAAAAAAACACTAGAAAATGTTTCATTCTGGGTCCGTCAAATCAAATCTTTTGTTTCTCCAATTTCATCAAAAATTATTAAACTTTCTTTGATAAGTCATTTTTTTGTGGGGGGGAGACCACTACTGAAAAATGTCCACTAGCTCTAGCTCAGTGGTTTTCAAACTTTTTTTCTGGAGACCCAGTTGAAGAAAATTGTTGATGCCCGTGACCCAACGGATCTGGGAATGAGGGATTCAGAGTGTGGGAGGGGGCTCTGGGCTGAGGCAGGGGATTGGGGTGCAGCAGGAAGGTCAGGGCTCTGGTCTGGGGGTGCAGGCTCTGGGGTGGGGCAGGGGATGAGGGGTTTGGGATGGTTCAGGCAGGGGCAGGGGATTGGGGTGCGGGAGTGGGCCAGGGCTCTGGGCTTGGGATGCAGGCTCTGGGGTGGGGCCAGGATGAGGGGTTTGGGGTATAGGAGGGGGCTCTGGGTTTGAGGGGGGGCTCATGACTGGGACAGGGGATTGGGGTATGGAGTTAGGGCATGGGCTTACCTCCTCCAGCGGCTCCCAGTCATTAGTGCAGCCAGGGTGCAGAGGCAGGCTTCCCACCTGTCCTGGCACTGCGGACCGTGCTGCTCCCCGGAAGCGGCCACCAGCATGTCCAGCCAATGAGAGTGGGGAGCTGGTGCTTGAGGTGGGGGCAGCGTGTGAAGCCATGTGGCCCCCCCGCCTAGGAGCCAGACCTGCTGTGGCTGCTTCCGGGGCGCAGCGCGGTGTTGGAACAGGTAGGGACTAGCCTGCCTTAGCCGGGCAGCACCGCCGATGGGACTTTTAACTGACCAGAGCCACTGCGACTCAGGGCCTTATATTCCACAACCCAATACTGGGTCACGACCCACAGTTTGAAAACCACTGCGTTTAGCTGACTGGATGTCCGTAAGAAATTGCCCTGTGGACACTGTTTGTAAGTTGCCAGCCATGAAGCACCCTGCCTGCACTAGCCATGAAGCCTCCCTGCTCAGGAGCGGTGGGTGGGGGAGCACAGGGGAGATTCCAGGAGCCAGGTGTAGTGACGCTTCAAATTTTCTGTATCGTTTATTTTTTAAATTGCTCTGCATAGGAATGTGCTACTTACTGTGTACTGAGCATGCTCAGTTCATCTGCTGACACCACTGCCCTTCACCGAGACATTATTAGCCATAAAATTCTGCAGACTGCTTTTGACAGGGATTAAAAAAAGGGCGAATCAGAGCAGGGGGGTGGCCAATGTCTGAGAAGGGGGTGAACTTTTACTGGTCAAAGGGGCCAAGCAGCTGGAGGCAGCATTAGGAGAGGGGCTAAATGGCAAAATCAGGGATGAGGGGGGGAGTAGGCGGAGTTAAGCCCAGGAGTGAGGCTCCGGCAGAGGGTGTCAGAGGGCAAAACCCGGCACAGGGGTAGCAGTTACCCCAGTTTCTTACAATCTAACATTCCCACGCGGAGCAGTTTACTACACTATACCGGCAGGGGTGCAGCATCCTGCAGGGGTTTGAGACTGCTGCAGGGAGCGGAGCAGCAAATAAAAGGGCTCTGGGGCTCATGGGCTCCTGAGAGGCTGCCCGGAGGCGTCCTGGATAGCAGTCGGGGGTAGGTTTCTCTGCGGCTCTGTCTCTGGTTCAATCGCTCTGGAGGATTCTTTCTGCTCGGGCAGGAGGGAAGGACTATGGCTGGATTTTCTGTCCCGGGGGAGCGCAGGGAGGGGGTTTCATTAGCTGTGGCCACCAGAGGGCTCTGGCTGTTGCTAAGGCAGGGGAGGCTGCTCTCTCTTTCGCTCTCTGTTTTATCTATCAGGGGCTGAGCTTCCCGAGTCAGACGCTGCTGCTGCATCCGTAAGTGACCTGAGAGCCCAGGCTGAGCCGCTGCTGCTCCGTGGGGTGTGTGCAGGGAGAGCCCTTCCCTAGCGCCCCTCTGTGCCCAGCCGGGGGGACTTTCTCCGAGGGCTGGAACCAGCCCCTGGGGCAGCCCTGGGCTCTGGCGACACCAGCCCCTGAGTCGGAGCCTGCAGGTGAGGGGAGAGACCCGGGGGAAAGGGCTGGGGCCGGGCAGGAAAGTGACTCTGCACCAACGCCCCCTCCTCGCCCCAGCTCTGCTCCCGGAGGTGTGTGTGTCTGCGAGTCCCAGAGCTGCTGCCCTCCCTGACACACACACACACACACACACACACCCGCTCTGTCCCCCTGAGAGCCCCTGCAGGAGCCGTACCCGCTCCGGGAGAGCGAACGCCTCGCGTCGGGCCAGGGACCGAGTCTAGGCGAGAAGGAGAAAGACTGGAAGGGGCACCAGGAGAAATTATAGACTTTCCAAAAAGATTTCCTTAGAAAATATTTTTATTCCCAGACAAAATGTAAGCATTTTAACTTAATATTTGAACTACTGAGTAATGTAACAGTGTTTAAAAGTTAATACCAAGAGTAATTTAATTAAAATCCCAGCTGGTTCAAAGAACAAAGAGACTCAGTTAAGGTGAAAAGAACAGGAGTACTTGTGGCACCTTAGAGACTAACAAATTTATTAGAGCATAAGCTTTCGTGGACTACAGCCCACTTCTTCGGATGCATGATGTTCTTTTTGCGGATACAGACTAACACGGCTGCTACTCTGAAACCTGTCAGTTAAGGTGATAAAGCTGGTAGTTTCCTCATGTTTGACTTTTTTTCTCTAAAAAATCTATCTATCTCTTGTAACAATTAAACATATCAAGCCAGAATTTTCAAACATTGGTATGGTAGGCACCTTACTTAGTGGTGTGACTTTTGGAAGAGCTGAGCAGTCAGAATCTCCCATTGAAGTTTTTGGGATTTGTCTCTTGTTTTGGGAGTTTGACGTGTTTAAAACAGTTTACACTGAAGCATGTTTGTATGATTGTTACTTGTATAAAAAATGTCAATTATTATTTTTAAAAATGTTAGCCCAAGGCCCAGCTCTTTTCATTTGACACCAGATACTTAAAATTTCATAGATTTTTGAGGCCAGAAGGGACCACTATGGTTGTCTAATGAATCTGACCTGCTGCATCACACCAACCAGAGAATTTCTGTATGATTCCTGCATCCAGCCCAATGTTTAAAGATTCCAAGTGACCCACATTCCACCAACTCCCTGGGTCAGCTCTTAATAACCCTGGTAAAAATGTTATTTCCAGTTTGAATTTGTCTCACTTCAACATTTAGCCACTGGACCTTGTTCTGCCATTGTCTGCTAGATTAGAGAGCCCTCTGTTATCCGAAATCTTCTCATCATGTTGCTACTTATAGACTGTGATCAAGTTCCCTCATAACCTTCTCTTTGATAAGCTAAACAGATTCAGCTCCTTAAGTCTCTCAACGTAAGGTAGGTTTTCCAGACTTTGAATCATTCTTGTAACTTTTTTCTGAATCCTTTCCAAGTTTTCAAAAATGTGGATAACCACAACTGGAGACAGTATTCCAATGGTGGTCTCTCCAATGCCATATTTTGGGGTAATATCACCTCTTCAACTCAATAGTCCTTTACTCAAAGATTGCATTAGGCATTTTAGCCACATTGGGAGTGCATGTTCATTTGGTTTCCACCATGACCCCTAAAGCCCTTTTATTTAGCAGAAGTGAGAAATTAGAAACCTGTGCTTAGTTTCTCTCTTTTATTAACGAGTTGTTTCAAAGTCATCCCTATGAGCTTTATGCCAGGTGAACCCTGACACATGAACCAAAATAGATTATTGATACTTGTTTTTATTGTGATGCTGTTTGTTGTTTTTATTGCCAAGGATTTCAAATGAGGCAGAGTGGTTGACACTTGGACTCTCTTTATTTTTTATTTCCAGCAGATGGTGGGATCGTGAGGGAGAAGGAGGAGGATAATCTTGATCTAAATGTTCAGAGGAAGGGAGAACCTCATGAAATGTTGTTAAGCAGATCAAAAGGGAATGTTTCCCAGAGTCCACCCCAGTGGAAATTTTACAGGAATAAGCACAGGCAGGGAAGACAGCAGAGGAACCACTCCAGTGGAGAGAGAGGGTAAACACACTCACACTCAAGGAAACATCAGAAAGCTCAGAGACATCATTTTCTACCAGCAAATCCCACAAGGAATAGAGAGAAAGCACGTGTGCTGACTGAGGGGCGAGGCTTCGCTCAGAGCTCAGACCTTACCTGCTGTCCAAGGAGCCACATGGGAGAGAGGATCCATGACAGACCTGAGCATGCAAAAAGTGTCAATGCCAAATCAGCTCTTACCCAGCCTCAGAGAACCTACGTGGAAGAGGAGCCCTGTGTAGCTGCTCACTGAAGGAAATTGTTCAGTTAGAGCTAACTCCACATAGAGATCAGCGACACCTCCCCTCCCCCCCGTTCAAATGGAAACATTGATTATTTGTGGGTAGGAAGGGTAATGGGAGATGGGGCAGAGAGGATGGCGCTGTGTTTGTGGGTTCAGTGCTGATAGCTAGTTAGCACGGGAGCTGAATGACTTGTTTGTCAGATAGATCATAGGCGGAGGGAGCAGGTTCTTGAAGGGAACTCGTGGATTGTGTGAGGATTTGTGGGAGTGAACAGCATATGGTGGGAAGTGAGCTGGGGGTGGGGTCTGCTTTTTATTTCAGTGGCCCTTTTGATGTGAGCTGGATAGTCTCAGTGCAGTTCCTAGCAGGATAGGCATCCACACAGGAAAACCATTTACAGGATCCATTGTCTCACCAAAGAGGCCAAGGAGTGGCCTCCAATAGTGAGTTCTTTGCTGCTTGCCTGGTGTACAATTTGTGAGGACCTGCATGGGGAATAACTCTTTGCATATTATTTACTCAGCAAATTATTCAAACTCTCTTCCTGTTGGAGACAGCAAACTGCAAATTCCTCTGATCTACTGCCTGTGTGAATTCACTTGACATGTGTTTTTTTTGGAGAGGGGGGGTAACTCTTTGACTGGATGGTGAATAGTTTGCAGCAATATTTGATAGCCAAGGTCAGCTTGGTGATTAGACACATGGTATTTTGCCAAGGAACTGGGAAAATACCACCAGGCACCAAAGGAATAACTTGTGACGAGGAGAGGGGCTTGAAGAAGCTGTTGTGAATGACTCGTGGAGAGGAACAGGTTAGCAGAGTAGGAGAGAAGATTAGGAAGGTAGATCATTTTAAACCTCTACCGTAAGGCACTGCTGGCCTTGCTTCTGGGACGTCATCTCTGGATAACTGAGGCTGCTGTCAAATTTATTGGCTGGGTGCAGGATTTCAATGTAACTTTCTCTTGCTACATTTGCACCCCGTAATCTCATGTGCGTCCAGGGTCTGGTCAGAGTGTCTCAGTGTCAGGGCTCTAGTAGGGGTTTGGGAGTCCTGTCCGTGTTCCTCATTGGTGTTAAGCAGGGTCTTAGGTTGTTTTATATATCAGCCTTTACCACTCGTTAGCACACAATGAAGAGAAATAATCATAGCAGCAGAGGATGGAGAAACTCCTCTGCCAAACAGCCACGCTTAAGCCCCAGGCAGCATGCAGCCAGCCTCAGCATTGGCACTTGCTTAGGATTGTCGTCACAGCCATGCATGTCTGCCAGCTGCCAATCACCACGATCCACCACACAGAAATACTGCTTAGCCGAGCCTGCTGTGTCTGGTGTCATCGGGGAGTCAGACACTGGGGGACCCCTCTTCATCCCAGATGAGGTATTGCAGGTTGTCAAGTCTGAGGCCGACGAGGATGGAGCCAGCATGGCCGGGGAGGCGGGCTCATCAGGGGGCGACACGCTTTCAGACTACTCCTCTGGGGTGGACAGGGAAGCTCCCATGGAGCCGGCTACCCCGGAGGACATGGAGGAGCAGAAGGAGGGCAGCGACGGGGTGGGATGCCCTAGCACGCAGGAAGGGGGATCCCAGCATCAGATGCTGATAGCCTCATATTTCACCAGTGTCCAAAAGCAGGACGAGCTGCCCATCTGGAGCGGGCGAGATCTCAGTGCTGGAGTGGGGGAAACCACAGGGAACAGCAGAGCAGAGCGCAATTCCCACAGCATCGGCCCCATCACATCCTGCATGCGTGCGGTGGCGACGCAGGGTCCAGGGTCTGGAAGATACCACCGACAGAAATCATGGGTCTGGGAGTATTTCTCCATTGACCCTGGGAACCCAACCCGTGTCACCTGCATGATCTGCCAGCAGATGGTTAAGCGTGGGACTGATCCCAAGCGCCTGGGCACGTCGTCGCTTGGCAATCACATCAAGCACAACCACAGCATTGTCTACATGCGCCAGAAGAACATGGAAGGCCAGCAGCCCGGAGTGGTAGAGCCCCCCCTGACACCACATGGGGCTGCACTGAAGTGCAGGGAGCAGAGTGGCACTGGCCGGGCCCCCAGCATCGCCAGGAGACCTGGGGGCTCTTACACCCACCTGTCCATCAATGAGAGCCTGAAGAGGGGCACCAAGTACCATCGGGCACACTCCCGGGCTCTGGCGCTGAACGCTGCCTGTGCCAAGATGCTGGCCCTGGACCTCCTACCTTTCTCCCACGTAGAGGGCGAGGGCTTCAGGGAGATGATGGCGGCAGCCGCACCCCGCTGGCAGGTGCCCAGTCGGTCCTTCTTCTCCAAGAAGGCAGTGCCGGAGCTGTGCCGTGCAGTAAAGACTGCGGTGCTGCAGGCACTGGGGGGCTGTGAGGGCGGCCGCGTGCACCTAACGGTGGATATGTGGACCAGCGGGCAAACCACTGACTACATGTCCATCAGTGCCCACTGGGTGAGCATGAGCAACAGCAGCATCCTGCGCCAGTATGCCACTCTCTACATGTGCGGCCTGGAGAAGCAGCACGGCACCGGGCACGTGCTGGAGAGGCTGCGGGGGGTCATCAGGGACTGGCTCATGCCCCTCTCCCTCTCGTCGGGCTTTGTGGCCTCAGATGATGGACAGCTGGTGCAGCGGGTGCTGCGTGAAGGCAACTTCCCCCGTGTCACCTGCCTGGCACACTGCCTGGGCCTGGTGGTGCGGGAGTTCCTGCACAGCAATGATGAGGTGGACCAGATGCTGGCAGCAGCCAGGAAGGTCTGTGCCCACTTTGAGCACTCCTACACTGCCCGCCACCTGCTCTGGGAGCTGCAGGCGGAGAATCAGCTGCCACGGCACCAGCTGAAGAAGGAGGTGGCAGTGCGGTGGAGCTCCACCCTGCACATGCTGGAGCGGCTGTATGAGCAGCGAGCCGCTGTCCAGGCCTTCTGCCTGCGCCATTCTGCCCAGGCCCAGCGGGCCGGTGGGCTGCACATGGCCCAGGCCGACTGGCCCCTCATCCGCATCTTGTGCCAGATCCTGCGGCCCTTTGACGACGCCACCAAGCTGGTGAGTGGGACTGATGCCAGCATCAGCCAGGCCATCCCGCTCATCTGCCTGCTGGAGAAGAAGCTGCTCTCGCTGGTACAGCAGTACGAGGGTGAGGGCGAGGAGACTGGCCAGGCGCTGGCCCACAGCCTGCTGCAAACCCTGCGGGGCAACCGGCAAATCGCTGAGATCCGCGCTCAGGAGCACTATGTCCTGGCCACCTATGTGGACCCCCGCTTCAAAAACAACATGGCCTCCTTCGTGCCCGAAGGGGAGGGCGGTCTGCACCGCTGGACGCAGAGACTCATCAATGAGGTGGCCAAGAACATCCGGGATGTCTGGGACCAAGGCACCAGCCGGAGACAGACACAGCAGCAGCGCGAGGGCAGTGCCTCAGACCGGGGCAAGTACCTGTGGGACAGCCTGGAGGACTTTGGCCTCATTAGCATGGCCCCAGTGCTACTGGACTCAGCCAAGGCCCAGGCGGCCCAGATTGTGGAGGGCTACCTGCAGGACACCGTGGTCCTGTCGGCCAGCGCTGAGCCCTTGATGTACTGGCAGCTCAAGCGGGATGTGTGGCTGCCCCTCTTCCAGGTTGCTGTGCAGCACCTGAGCTGCCCCCCCTCCAGCCTCTATTCTGAGCAGCTCTTCACCATGGCGGGGACCATCATGCGGAACAGGCGGACTTGCCTCTCTACCAGCAGCGTGGAGAGCCTGGCCTTCATCAAAATGAACAAGCACCTGCTCCCCCGGGAGTACCGGGTGCCAGAACATGCAGCCGGTGCCAGGGACAAAGCGATGCGGAACATGGAGGAGGAAGAGGACGATGAGAAGGAGGAGGAGGAAGATAACATGGAGGGACTCTGACCACTGATGCCACCTACTTAATGTCCTTGGTGATGGAAACCATCCCATGCCCGCCTCATTGACACCAAGAGCCTACGTTGTCTTTCTTTGTGGAGATCAATTGTACAATACACTTTCATGGAAATGGGTGTGAGATGGATGCAGAGCACAGCAGTGGGCACCGGTGCCAGTCACTATCTCAGAACTCATTCCTCCCTGGCTTTGGTCTTGGTTGTGGTTCATGGACATTGGTATAGAGCTTGGCAAAAGGTTTCAGTCAAATAGTTCACCATGAAATGCAGTTTGGGGCAACTAATAACAAATTCAGGTCACTTTCAGCAAATAGTTTCAGCTGAATAAAAACAAATTAGTCAAATGGCTTATTTTGAAATTTTCAAAACAAAACATTTTGACTTTTTTTCATTTCAAAGTGATGTTTCATTAGAAATTTAGCTGGATTTAATTTTTTTAAAAGGGTAAAAACACTTGAAAATTAAATGAAAATGAAGGAAAAAAAATTGGTTTGAACAAAATGTTTTGCTTGGCCAGAAATGGCATTTTCCTCCCTGATTTATTTATTTATTTATTTATTTATTTTGGTTCAATTGCTAAACTGGAAAATCAACTATTCTCTCAGCTCTACATTTGTATTCTGCTGTGTCTTTCTGTCCAACTGCAATGGGCAGGTGTGAGGAGAGTGGCCCCATGGTTTTCACTGTAATTACTATTATCCGTCTAGTGATATATTTTTGGCAGTGTTTTAATCTGTCGTGGGAAATTGTTGAGTATTCCCTGGAAAAGGGCAGTGTTATTGTCCAGTTTAAAACACCCCATTGGCTGTGAACCCCTTGGCACATGTCAATGCTGCTGCTGACAGAGTGTTTCAGTTTATGGGCATTAATTTGTATAAAGATTTGGTCATCTACATTCCTGCCACTGGCTTGGCCTCAATGGTCTCTAGTCCACAGGCCATCAGCAAGGAAAGCTCTAGTGGAGGAATGGGGGTGAGAAAACAGCAAAGCCATTTTGGGGTACAAGGCCAATTATCTCTTTGGAAGCTCTGCATTACGGGGCCTCCTGGCCTTCAATTTACACAGCCTGTCAGCAAACTGGCTGCAGAAAAACGTGCCCTAGCAGTGATTAGATTCTGGAATCTTTTTATACACAATCCCCTGTATGGCTGATCTCTGAAATGTTTTAAGAAAATGACCTGAAAATTAAGGCCAATATTTTCAAAAACTGGATGATTAAAATTAAGGGCCTAATGGTGAGATTTTCTAAAGGGTCTAAGCATGAGTCTAATCTTTCTGTGGAATTTGTGCTCCTAATCCCTTTAGGTGCTTTTATTCAAGAAAATGAATTCAAACTGGGACAGGGCTATGAGGATGATCAAGGGAATGTAGAGCTTGTCTTACAAGAGGAGATCAAAGAGCTTGGCTTGGTTAGCTTAGCTGAGCAAAGGCTGAGAAGAGGGGATGTGATTGCTCTCTATAACTATAGCAGGGAAGTGAACAGCAGGGAGGAAGAAAAGCTATTGAAGCTAATAGACAATATTGGCACAAGAACAAATGGGGATAAATTGGCAGTGAATAACTTCAGGCTGGAAATTAGAGAATTTCTAACCACCAGAGGAGTGAGGTTCTGGAACAGACTCACAATAGGAGGAGTGGAGGCAACCTAACTAGTTTGAAGATGGAGCTTGATAAATTTATGAATATGATTATCTGATTGGGCTGCCTGCGATAGCAGGGGACTGAACTTGATGACTAACGAGGTCATAGAACCATAGGGTTAGAAGGGACCTCAAGGGTCATCTGGTCTAGCCCCCTGCCAAGATGCAGGATGTGTTGTGTCTAAATCATCCAAGACAGATGGCTATCCAGCCTCCTTTTGAAAACCTCCAGTGAAGGAGTTTCCACGACCTCCCCAGGCAGTCTGTCCTACTGTTCTCACAGTTAGCAAGTTTTTTCATGAGATTTAATCTAAATCTGCTATGCTGCAGTTTGAACCCATTGCCTCTTGTCCTGCCCTCTGTGGCAAAAGAGAACAACTTTTCTCCATCTTTTTTTTTTTTTTTTTTTTAAGGCAGCCTTTCAAGTATTTGAAAACTGCTATCACGTCCCCCTTAATCTCTTCCTTTCCAAACTAAACATACCCCATTCTTTCAACCCTTGCTCATATGGCTTGAATTCCATCCCTTTGATCATCTTTGTTGCTCGCCTCTGGATCCTTTCCAGTTTATCTACATCCTTTTCTATACATTGGTGACCTAAATTGGACACAGTACTCCAGCTGAGGCCTAACCAGTGCTGAATCGAGCTTTACTATCCCCTCCCATGACTTGCATGCTATTCCTCTGTTAATTAACCCAAAATTGCATTTGACTTTTTTGCAATAGCATTGCATTGCTGATTCATGTTGAGGTTGTGACCCACCACAACTCCCAGATCCTTCTCAGCCGTGCTGCTTCCAAGCCAGTTATCCCCCATTCTGTATTTGCGCATTTGCAAACTTGATCAGTATACTCCCTTTCTATGAAATTCTCACTCTAATGCCATACATTTATGTAGGTGCCAAAATCTGGATTTAGGTGCTTAAGTTTGGGCACCAGTCTTTGAAAATAATGACAGACATGCAGCCACCAGAGATGTTTTTGGTGCTGTATGCATATTGATTTGCACTCACGGCTCAATGCTAAATGAGTTCCTCCCCAATAATTTGAATAAAAGTATATATTTAAAAGGAGATGTATTCCTCACCCCAAAATACCTTAGGAACATAAATAAAAGGTTATTTGCATTAATTTTGCATAATTCCCTGTGTTTATTAATGTGCTGTGAAGACACTATCCCTGAGACATTCTTTTTGCTGTCCAGAATAGCCCTTGGACTCTAGGGTGCTGACAGTGCTACGATGGGAACTGAATGACTGACATGCTTCTAGTAGCTGCCCCAGGTTCCCTTGTCTCTGATCTGTCCCCACTGTCTGCGAGTGCAGGGTTTTGGAGGCAGTATTGCCTACTGGATAGAGCACCGCACTTTACTGGGGCTCAGGAGCCCTGGGTTCTGCTCTGGGCTCTGCCACCACGATGCTGTCCCTTCTGTACCTCAGTTTCCCCATCTGTAAAATGGAGTTAATGACACCAACTTCATTTGTAAGTGCTTTGAGAGCTGCTGATACGTGCTGTATAAGAGCTAGTTGTTGTGGTTGTTGTTGTGTGCGGTTGGTAGCTAAGTGTGGTCTACTGGATGGGGCACTGGACTGAGACTTCCTGCTGTGTGACCATTCACCCTCCTGCCATTGGTCTGCCTTGTCTTTTGGATTGTAAACTCTGTCAGACGGGAACCATTGCTCACGCTGTATCTATGCAGCAGCTGGCACAATGGGACCCGGATCTTGGTTAATAATGCTAATATCAAATCCCATCCCCACCCTGCTGGCCATAAGCCATGAGCTGCAGGTTGCAGATATGCTAACCCTCTAGCTGTGTATGACCCTCACCCCCACAGGATCTGAGCAGTTCATATCCCACCCAGAGCCAGCTCAACATTATTATCTCCATTCTTCAGACAGGGATCTCAAAGATGACTGGTCCAGGGACACACCCTGGGTATGTCTACACTGCAATTAAACACCAGTGGCTGGTCCCGGTAAGCTGACTTGGTCTTGAGGGGCTCAGGTTGCAAAACTGTGGTGTAAATGTTCGGGCTCAGGCTGTAGCCCAGGCTCTGAAGCCCTCCCCACTTGTGCGGCCCAGAGCTCAGGCTCCAGCCTGAGACTGACTGTCTCTACTGCAATTTTACAGCCCCATAGCCCAAGCTCCGCGAGCCTGAGTCAGCCAACATGAGCCAGCCACTGGGTTTAATTGCAGTGCAGGCGCACCTGAGGGTCAGGGGCAGAACCAGGAACTAAACCTACAGCTCACGAATCCCACACAAGGGCCGTAGTCACAAGCCCATCCTTCCTCTCATCCAGCCATGTCCTCAGTGCTGTATTCTCTGTATCTCTCATCACATCTCTTCCTCTTGCACCCACAGAGCATATGTCCAGAAGTGCCCTCAGCAGCATGCCAAGGCAGTTTCAAAAGCCAAGGACTCAAGCCTGCAAGCTGGTGGTTGGCTTGCTGCTTAGCATCTGTGCAAGCACATACAGGTCGTGAGCTCAGCCAGAGCCCTATAGTATTACCCAGATAGTGTTGGGCTGTCATTCAGACCAGGTGTGTGATCGGGAAGTTTGTACAATACCTTCCCTTCCCTGTGGGATCCATCTGCAGGGCTGAATCTGGACAGCTGCATCTAAAAAGCACATGCTACTATTGCTACATGAATTGCTGGATCAGTGCCATTGGTTTACACCTAGTAGGGACTCTCAAACCTCTAGCTATGTACTGGCTACTGAAGAAGGACAGGGCAGCTCTGGGTCAGCGTGTTACACTCCAGCCATGAACAGAGAGGGATTCAGTTCTAGGCACTACTTGTGTATTTGAAGCATGAATGCAGGGGTTCCCCCTGGTCAATTAGCTTAGAAAAGGAGGGGGGTTATCATTCCTGTTTTGCCCCAGTTATTAACATATCTCTCACTCCATGCTGTAACCCCATCGCTGTGAGGGAGAAGGTCTGGGATGAGGATCAAATTGCACTTGGAGAGGGAATTGCAGCTGACAAAATGAGACAGAAAAAGCCCAAGCCCCATTGATGATACCCTTGTTCTGTCTCTCCATTCCTGTCCCCCTTTAATGGGCACAGGGGACTCACAGCCTCACCAGCACAAATTAGGAGACAGGGAGATAGATAGAGACACTTCCAGAGGAGCAATGGTTTTATCTCCATCTCCCTAGCATTTGCCTCCTCTCTCCAGATTGCGTTCATCCCCTAAGGCCAAAACACCCACCCCAGAGTGCTTGGGGCAGTATCTTTCACCTCAGGTTCTTGAGCTCAACAACCAAAAGCTCCTTTAATGTGCTCTTCCCTGCTCTCTCTACCACACCCTGCTCACAGTGGTTGTCCTTGGTCAGTGAAGACCCGGAGTTCAGAGGTGCATCTGAGTGAGTTCACCCCCCACCTGCAGGTGGGTGGGGGAAGAGAGAGAAAAAGCACCTTACTCACTCTAGTGTCCAACACTTGCTCCGCCGGTCACCCTGCCAACTGCTTACTGCTCCACCAGCCATTGCTGATGCACACCATCACCTTCTGCTGCTACCTGCTTCTCTACTGTGATCTCTTCAGGTCAGTCTCAGAGTTCTACCCAGCTCTGTGTTTGTGAACTTCATTGCTGAAGCAGTCTGGGCAGAAATGTTGTCCCACAAGAAGTGGTTTCAGCTCTAGTGATCACTTAACAAAACAAAAGACTCCTAATGGAGCCCTAATTAGCTGTCTTTGAACAGTGGAAAGGGGCAGGTTAAACCATGTCATGGGCTCTTAGACAAAGCCTACTCCTCCCACCAGGAACACCTATCCCCACCTCCTCCACTTCCACAGCGATCTGGCATCTGAGGCTCCTGCTTAGTGAGTTCAGTCCAGTTGAGGGTGACCCCCCTCAATCAGGACAGGCTAAGCACAGTTCTGCTCCCCTTTACTCATATAATAAAGATAAGATTACATTACCCCCTGCATTCAGTACTAGAGTGATTTGTAACCCAACACCTGCCAAAGTTGATGACTTTGGCAACACAGCTCTGTCTGCTGGATATGTAGGCAGAGTGGGTGTGTTCATACAGTCTGGTCCCTATGCCTTTTCCCCTATCCAACTAGCTGGCAGAGGAGAGCTCAGTGTTGCCTTCTCAGAGCCTTTCTGATGGAGGCTGGGGCATACCTAATCTGAGCTGGTATTTCACGGGTTGGTGTACTCTGAGCTGGGGTAGGTTGGGCCAGGATGTGTGTGTGAGGTCTCTGATGAAAGCTCAGGCTATGACAAAAGCTGGTGCTGCATTCCCCTGTATTGCCACCCCTCAGTTTGTGTAGCAGTGCTCTCACACTGCAGTAGCCAAGGGGCAAAGCACATTGGTGATTTCATGTTGTATTTGTATTACATCAGCAGTGACTTGTGCTGGGCCCTGCACGGACACATATGGATAGACAGGCCCTGCCCTGAAGAGCTTACGGACTAAGTACATCAGGCAGTCACAGGAAGGATCATTTCCCCTTTCACAGCTGGAGAATTGAGACCAGAGAGACGAAGGGCCTTGCCCAGGGCACACAGGGACCTGGTGCTGGAACCAGGAAGTGAACGCAGCTCTCCTAGAGCCCAATTGGGAGCCCTACCAAGACCAGCCTGTTATGGGCTGTCAGCTGCTGCTGAAATATAAACCATCTCCCAACCACTAGCTGTTAGATGCAGGGTCATTTGGCACCAGACCTAAATTCCCCTCTCTCCTCATCCACTGAGCTCCCCCTGTGCCTTTCCTGGTTTATCCCTTCCTTCTCATCCCTAACCCTGGCCCAGTAGACAGGCAGCCATTAGTACATATGAGAGCTGGAACAAAGCTGGTATTTGTCATGCCATCACCCTACAGCGCCAAGAAGCGCTCCCACCCCACAGCTCCACCACTGCTAGTAGCAGGCAGCCCCATGGCAACATGGTGGCAGCACAGAGACCCCCAGGCTCGTGGGAGTGATGCCATGCTGAGAGCAGACCCACTCCACAGAAGTCCTGCCATGCCCCAGGGCCTGTGCCAAGCTTGAGCCCACCCGGGGAGGCTGGCCTGGGGGCCGAGAGCAATGCTGGCAGGGAAGAGGATCCAGCAAAGCAGCAGTGAGTGATGATGCATTTAGTGGGCAGGTGAAACCATTGGGAATTGTTCTATTCAGCATTTGCAGCCCTGGGAGATGGTGACCAGACTGCACCAGCTAAGCCAGGTAGGGGCTCCAGGGGATTGAGATCCCCACCATGTGGCTGCTGTGGAGCCCTTCACCTGCAAACCCAGGGCTGTATGAATTGACTCAGCTAGTATGTGTACGGTGCTTGGAGAATGGAAGGCACCCTAGCAGAGCCCAGTTACTCGGTGTCTGGGCGTGATCTGGACAGGCTAGAGTTGCAGCGACTGGTTTACATGCTGAGGCGTGTGGACACCGGGAGGCAGGACAGGAAAAAGCTAGAGCTTGTGTATTGGTTTATAGTTTTGAGTGTACTTAAGTGCAGGAAGCCAGAGCCTCAGCTGGTATAAATTGGCAGAAGAGCAACACACTCCAGTAAGGCAAAAGGAGCTAGTGGCTGAGGCATGGACCTAGGGCAGTGGGGTCTCTTCCTGGCTCTACCAGTGGCCTGGCGTGTGACCTCAGGCAAGTCACATCACTGCTCTGTGCCTCAGTTTCCCCACCCCCTCCTTCGATTAAAGCATTAAAAATCATGAATCAGATGTCCCAAAATCAGGATAATGGTTTAAAATATTACTTTAAAAAAATCAGCAGCAGTATTTTAGACTATCTTTCTTGGCCTTCTGGTTTTGAACCTTTCTGGCACACTTAGTCATGTTTTCAAGCTTTTTGCTACATCCATGGGGCCAGACATGTTTTTAAAAGAAAGCTGAGAGTCTCCCATGTTCACATGACTCCAGAAGCTAGGGATTTAAGAAATCACCAAATATCCAAGACTCACAATAAAATTGTGAGAGTTGTGCAACATGGCATCTGTCACTACATCCACGCACTGTGGGACTCTGATATTGTTTCAGGTTGCTGTGTGCTACCATGATCTAAGTTAAAAACAACATACTGACTTTGCGAAGTGAGAATCTGCCCTATGTTCTTTATTAAATGGAACCCAAGCCTCTGAAGGGCCAATCGAGAGCTCTACCTGCTAGACAATCCTACTCCAAGGTCCCACCTACATATTCAGAGCCAGATTTTCTCCAGCTCCAATTCAACACTGGAGAGCCAGAGGAAGGTGATGTGGCTGTCAGAGAGCTTGTTATGGGTCCTTGCTTCATAAACTGCATCTGCATATGCTAGAGCAGCCTAGGGATTGTTCTAATACACATCAACTATGGTCCTTAAGGGACAACATGCCAGTTATGAATTGACGGGAGTGCAGCTGTGCTCTGCCCTGCCCCCAAAGCTGTGAAGGAGCCTGGCTAGGTGCCAGGAAAGCACCAGGCCCCAACCCCAGGGGAACTGTCAGCTGACTAACTAAGATGAAAACCCAGGAGGAGGAGAGAAGCGGCAATCTCTCAGGGGCTGAGAGGTGCAGTTCAGCGGCCCTTGTCCTGGCAGCTCATCCTCATGTTTACTTGGGGGTATTTCATTCTTTTGAAGAGGAGTCGCTCATTTCCTGGTTTATTTTAAATCCTGTACCTGCTCTGGGTTCTAATCCCACTTATAGGGCAGGTCCTAGGGGTCTGATCTAGTCTGTATACATTCCTGTGCCCCACTTATCACTATGGTAGCAGACTAACAGAAGTATTGGGAGCATAAGCTTTCGTGGGTAAGAACCTCACTTCTTCAGATGCAACATGTTGCATCTGAAGAAGTGAGGTTCTTACCCACGAAAGCTTATGCTCCCAATACTTCTGTTAGTCTCAAAGGTGCCACAGGACCCTCTGTTGCTTTTTACAGATTCAGACTAACACGGCTATCCCTCTGATATATGGTAGCAGAGCTGCTTTTCTGGAGCAGCCAAGTATCTGCTACCTGCAAGATGATTTTTGCACTGACTAAAACTAGTACTCTAAGGCCTCAATGTTTCTGTCCCCTGTCCCCCTAAGTCAACCAGAGCAACTGGCTTGAAATTGAGGCCCTGGATGGGAAAGGCCCCCATTCCCTGACCAGTCCCCCCCAGACCACAAAAAGTAGTCAATGGGGAATGACCATCAAATGGGGGTTTTTCTAGGGGTTCAATAGGGAGGGGATCTAGGCCCAAAACTATTCAACATTTTCATAAATGATCTGGTAGTAAATATAAAATCACTTCTGATACAGGATGTAGCTGACAGAGAGACCGGCAGAGTGGTAGATAATGAGGACAGGGCAGTCATGCAGAGTGATCTGGATCACTTGTTAAACAGGACCCATTCAAACACAGTGTGTTTTAATGCAGCCCAGTGCAGTTATAAAGCTAGGAACAAGGGATGTAACCCAGACCTACAGAATAGGGGTCTCTATCTGGGAAAGCAGTGACTCTGGAAAGTGTTTAGGGGTTATAGCAGACAAGCAACTAACATGAGCTCCCTGTGCAATGTGATCCTTGGGTGTATAAACAGGGAAGTAGCGAGTCGGGAGTTAATTTTACCCCTCAGACCGACACTGGAATACTGCATCTACTTCTGATGTCCACATTTTAAAAGGAATGCTGAAAAATTGGAGAGGGTGCAGAAAAGAGATACAAAAATCACTGGACAGCAAGAGAAAATGCCTTATAATGACAGACTTAAAGAGCTCAATTTGTTTAGCTCACGAAGATTGAGAGGTGACTTGTTTATGGTATTTAAGCACCTTCATGGGGAGAAAATACTGGGTCCTAAAGGGCTGATAATTAATGGCCTGTTTAGACAGGTCAGAATAAATGAGCTAATGGTCCCTTCTGGCCGCAAGCTCTATGAATCAATGAACCTTCTCTTGGACAAGCTGAATCCCATGTCAGCTGTCCCCCTCTCAACCTGCAGCCTCAACGCAAGGAAAAGCCAAATGAAAATTCCCATGTGACGGTAAAGTGTGACTGAAGCTTCAGCTGGCTAGGCCACTAGACATGGAAAGGCCCAATTGCTCCCTCTGTATTTTCTAAGGAAATTAACATTCTAGGGCCTGGGGTTTGGCTTTAGGAACCAACTGTGGGGGGCGGAGTGGGTAAGGGGGCAGGAAACAGCACATAAGAGAGTCAGTTTCCCATTTAATGATATTTTTAAAAAGGCAAATGTTAGCACCTGCAACAGACACAAACAGATCATCAGCAGAGCAGGAAAAATCAGAGCGTCAGCAGTCACTAGAATAGCATCAGTGGCATCTATGCAAAATAAAAAATACCTAGATCAGGGATAGGCAACCTATGGCATGTGTGCCAAAGGTGGCACGCAAGCTGATTTTCAATGGCACTCACACTGCCTGGGTCCTGGTCACCGGTCTGGGGGGCTCTGCATTTTAATTTAATTTTAAATTAAGCTTCTTAAACATTTTCAAAACCTTATTTACTTTACATACAACAATAGTTTAGGTAAATATTATAGACTTATAGAAAGAGACCTAAAAATGTTAAAATGTATTAATGGCATGCGAAACCTTAAATTACAGTGAATAAATGAAGACTCAGCACACCACTTCTGAAAGGTTGCCAACCCCTGACCTAGATGAAGGGAGCATTCGGGCTGAGCAGGTGAGCAGACAAGTCAGGGTTCTGAACAGGTGTTATCCCTGTGCCCTGGCAACTCTCTGCTACCATCCCACTCTCCCTACAAGCTAGTGCTGAAAATTACAACAGGGGATATTTTACATAGCATCTCATCCTTGAGTGATTCCTTTCATTGTTCTCACAATGGTCCAGAATCTCAGGCTGGGATTTTCCAAGGCGCCTGAGGCTTTTTTAATAGAATGTGTTCTCTATAAAGCACAATGCATTTAACATACTAGGCAACTACACATGTATATACAACAGAGAGAGGCTCTGCCACAGCTGGGAGAGTCCATGTGCCCAGCCTCCCTGGGAGCAGCCGCTCCAGCTTTGAGCAGCCTCACACATACACCCTGGGATCTTGGACTCTGCTGGTGCAGCAGTAAGTCCCCTCAACTGACCCAAGCTCCAGGGGAGGGGGAGGAACAAACTCTGGAGACTGATGCCCAGGGAGTCGGAGCCAGGGGAGCAGAACCACGGCAGCACCTAGCTTCCCGTTCTGGGGCAGAGATGTCAATTAATGGGCTGGGTGTGATACGGGGAGCAGCGTAACGAAGGCTGGTGGGTGAGGTGGACTGAAGGGAATATGACCTGCCTCAAAGCAGTTTGCTCCCAGTTGGAGAAAGGGGGAATCCCCAGTCCCCTGGCTCCAGCATCTTAGCAGTTCAGCTCCGACGGCAAGACAAACTGGAGTTTGGGGTGATGTGTCACAGACTGGCTGAAGGTGCCAGCGCAGAGAGCCAGCAAAGTTAACTGGGGGGAAGGGGCTATTTACACAGGAAAGCTGGAGTGAGAAACCCCCTTTTCTGAATGCATCAACACAGGGGGATCCGCTGGATGTGTGTTAGAACTGACCAACTGCACGAGAGATGGGGATCAGTGCTGGGGAGAGGAGCTGGGCTCAACAGCCCTTTCATATCCTCACCACAGGTAGCGGAAGTGCAGGCTAAACCCAGACTGAACCCTGATTTCGTAGCTCCAGCTGAAGTCTACAGGGCTTCCTTGGGGTTCAGGGGAGTTCAGATCTGCTGGGCTTCTTGAGTGCTTGCCTTCCCTGCTGACACTGTGCAAGGGGACCAGCGAGTGCCAGTTCTGGGGTATCCAATCGTGTTGTACACACCAGCCCAGCTGGGAACAGGGCTCCACTGTCCACCTCAACTCATCCATACAGGCCAATGATCATGTAAAATCAAATATATTCTTCTCAGAAGTAGCTCCCAGCTGAAAGATGTGCCCCAAAGAACAGGCTTTTTATC
Source organism: Trachemys scripta elegans (assembly GCF_013100865.1). Classification (NCBI taxonomy): domain Eukaryota; kingdom Metazoa; phylum Chordata; order Testudines; family Emydidae; genus Trachemys; species Trachemys scripta. Next base: position 5,862,094 of record NC_048311.1, on the reverse strand, counting down.
CCACCCCTGCCCTGCACACTGGCTGTACTATGTAATGACAATAACCAAATCCCATGCTTCAGGGCTTCAGACGCTCCCCTGCAGAGGACAGGAATGTTTTTTCCAATGCACCATTGGCCAGATGTACCTGGGTTTCTTTTTCACCTTTCCCTGAAGCATCAGAGATTGGCAACAAGACCCAGGATGAGGTAAACCAGTGCTCTGAAGTGGTTCAGAGTATTGTCTTTCTAGATGCCTGGCTGGTAGGTTTTGCTCACTTGCCCAGGGTCAGATTGATCACCAGGTTTGGGGTTGGGTAAGAATTTCCCCCCAGGTACAGAGATCTTGGCGTTTTTTGCATTCCTCCACAGCATGGGGTGTGAATCGCCTGCTGGGAATCATCCCAGCATCTCTCATCTAATCAATTCCCAGCCATGGCAGGGGCTCCTTGGTCTCTCCTGTTCTCTACTCTGGCTCACAACAGATTAGCCTCTTAAGCATTGAAAGGTTTTAGTTTAACTAAAGTAATTAGGCTTGATATAGCAGTGATTGAGTGAGATTCATGGCCTGTGATATACAGGAGGTCAGACTAGATGATCTAATTGTCCTCTCCGGCCCTCAACTCTATGAAACTCCGGATGTTCATGGGGTCTAAGTGAGTTAGGCACCCAGATCCTGTTGATTATGTGGGGCAGAGACCATCTCTCTGTTCTGTGTTTGTACAGTGCCTCGCACTGTGGTTCCTTGTCCATGACTGGGGCTGCTAGGCGTTAGCACAATACAAATAATACTAATGGAATTTGGGTAGTTTACTCCCTAATGCTCTAATGAAACCCCTCACAGAGCTCCCTTCACTCTGGGTGGGATTTCAGACCCAAATTCTTACAGTTGTCAAGACTTAACTCTACGCGGCACTGCAACACCTAACTGATTTAGGAACCTAGGTCTCATGCCCAGAAGTGACACAAGCACAGTGGACCATATGTCTTATTGGAAGCTGATGGGGATTGTGCTACTGAATCACGCTGGAGCTTGGGAAAAATCTCCCACTTAATTCCTGGGCCCTCAGCTCCCATTGCCCAGAACCAATGGGATAATTTCAGTATGTCTGGGTGGGGTAGGGCCACAAGGGCAGAAAGGACACGGGGTTTTCCCCGGTGTGGGTTCGCTCATGTCTCTTGTGGTGGGAGCTGCGGCTGAAGCTTTTCCCGCAGTAAGTGCATATGTAGGGTTTCTCTCCTGTGTGGATCCGGTGGTGCTGGGTCAGAGTGGATTTGTCAGTGAAGCTTTTCCCGCAGTCAGAGCATGTGTAGGGTTTCTCTCCTGTGTGGATCCTCTGGTGTCTGATCAGGTTTGAACTGACATTGAATCTTTTTCCGCAATCGGGACACTCGTAGGGTTTCTCTCCTGTGTGGATCCTCATGTGTTTGACCAGGTCCGAGTTCTGGCTGAAGCTTTGCCAGCACTCGGCGCATGTGTTAGGGATCTCAATGGTCGGGGATTTCTTCTTAGACACTTTAGTTTCTTTCACCTTCCCAATAGTGGCGCTTTCCCAGTGGGTGCATTTGTCCAGCCTCTTCTCTGGAGGGCTCTTCAGATGCCTCTTGTGGTGGGAGCTGCGGCTGAAGCTCTTCCCACAGTCAATGCATTTATAGGGCTTCTCACCCGTGTGGACGCGTTGGTGCTGGGTCAGGGTGGACTTGTCTGTGAAGCTTTTCCCACAGTCAGTGCAGGGATAGGGCTTCTCCTCCGTGTGGGTTCTCTGGTGTCGACTCAGGTTTGAGCTGACGCTGAAGCTCTTCCCGCAGTCAATGCATTTATAGGGTTTCTCCCCCGTGTGGGTTCTCTGATGGTTCATAAGGTCTGAGCTCTGGGTGAAGCTTTTCCCACACTCAATGCAGATGTTGGGCTTCTCCCCTGCGTATGTTCTCTGGCAGATGATCGTGTCTTTGCTCTTCCTCTCAGCTCTCCCGTGGATGGCTGATTTACCCTCTCTCTGCACAAGAGAGCTCTTCTGTAGCTTGTCCAATTTCCTCTGATTCTTGAGGGACTTTTTCTGGTTCAGTCCCTGTGAAACATTTCCTTTGGATCGCTTGGGAGGCATCTTGTCATGAGTTGCTTTTTTACCAGCACATGTGAACGAAGATGTTTCCTGCTTGCGCTCACCTGCTGAGACAAAAAAAGAGTCATTCCTTGGGGTGGGGGGTGGGTGGGAAGGAAGGTACCTCAGAGAGGGAAGGGCAAAAGCTGCACCACAATGCAAGTATCTGTTGATAATTCATGTTAGAATTCATTCAAGTGCAGATCTGGCCCCTCTCACCCAGACTCAAACCACTGACACATTTGTAACCTGCCTCCACAGGCACAGTCTCTGAAACAAACACTGGAAAAGAATCGAAAGAGCTGCTTTGGATGATCCTCCTGACACTGTCCCCAGCCAGGGCAGCACATCCCCCCAGCAGCGCGGGGACTAGGCAGAGGCAGGAACTAGGTCTTCCTCTTCCTGCTCCTAACCTTGTCCCAGGAAAGTCAATCTGCGCCGGGGGGCTGCAGGGAATGGGGCTGGGCAGGGCTGCGAGCCGGGAACCTCCCTCCCTACGTACTGCTCCTGCCAGTCTCTCTCCCTGTCTCCCTCCTGCCCCCTCCCCTCGGGCTGGGAGACTCGGTCCCTGGCCCGGCCTGGAGCGTTCTCTCTCCCGGAGCGGGCTCGGCTCCTGCAGGCGCTCAGGGGAGCAGAGCCGGAGGGGGGAGGGCAGCAGCTCTGGGACTCGCAGACCCCCGCCCGGGAGCAGAGCTGGGGCGAGGAGGGGCCGACGGTGCAGAGTCACTTTCCTGCCCAGCCCCAGCCCTTTCCCCCCGGTCTCTCCACTCACCTACAGGCTGCGGCTCAGGGGCTGGTGTCGCCAGAGCCCGGAGCTGCCCCAGGAGCTAGGGAAGGGCTCTCCCGGCTGGGGAGCAGCAGCGGTTCGGGGCAGGGTTTCGGGTCACAGCTAATGGAGGCAGATCAGCGGCTGACCCGGGAAGCTCCGCCCCAGCCCGCTGAGCGGAGGGACCAAGAACGCGGAGCAAGCGCCCGGCCCGCCCGAGCAAGCGGCAGAGCCACCTGGCGGCCACCGCTGGGGAAATCGCCTCCGCCTGAAACGCCGCAGGCCTGGAGTCAGAGCCGGATCCGTCTGTCTCGTTTTACATGGGCTATGGACCAGAAAACACAGACACACAGGTACCCTCAGCCAGTACAGGGGGAGTCGTGTCGGCGCAGGGACTCGGTTCTGCAGCCACCCAAACACGGGTGCACAGTGCTGGGACAGGAGGGTCCATCCCAGTCATCAACTGCCTGTATAACCCAGGCCTGGTCTACACTACGAGTTTAGGTCGAATTTAGCAGCGCTAAATTGAATTAAGCCTGGACACGTCCACACGACGAAGCCCTTTTTTCGACTTAAAGGGCCCTTTAAACCGGTTTCTTTACTCCACCTCCGACGAGGGGATTAGCGCTGAAATCGGCCTTTCTGAGTTGGATTTAGGGTAGTGTGGACAGAATTCGACGTTATTGGCTTCCGGGAGCTATTCCACAGTGCTTCATTGTGACTGCTCTGGGCAGCACTCTCAACTCAGATGCACTGACCAGGTAGACAGGAAAAGCCCCGCGAACTTTTGAATTTCATTTCTTGTTTGCCCAGCGTGGAGAGCACAGGTGACCACGCAGAGCTCATCAGCACAGGTAACCAATGATGGAGTCCCAGGATCGCAAAAGAGCTCCAGCATGGACAGAACGGGAGGTATGGGATCTGCTCGCCACATGGGGAGACAAATCAGTGCTAGCTGAACTCCGTAGCAGTAAACGAAATGGCAAAATATTAGAAAAAGTCTCAAAGGCCATGAATAACAGGGACGCACAGCAGTGCCGCGTGAAAATTAAAGAGCTAAGGCAAGCCTACCACAAAGCCAGAAAGGCAAACAGAAGGTCCGGGGCAGAGCCGCAGACATGCCGCTTCTATGTGGAGCTGCATGCCATGCTAGGGGGTGCAGCCACCACCACTCCATCAATGGAGAATCACGCAACGGGGAAGCGGGTTCAGGGTACGAGGAAGATGATGATGAAGACAATGAAGATAGCTCACAGCAAGGAAGCGGAGAAACCGGTTTCCCCAACAGCCAGGATATGTTTATCACCCTGGACCTGGAACCAGTAACCCCCAAACTCACCCAAGGCGTGCTTCCAGACTCTGAGGGCGCACAAGGGACCTCTGGTGAGTGTACCTTTGTAAATATCACACATGGTTTAAAAGCAAGCGCGTTTAATGATTAATTTGCCCTGGCAATCGCGGCCAGCACAGCTACTGGAAAAGTCTGTTAAGGTGTATGGGGATGGAGCGGAAATCCTTCAGGGACATCTCCAGAAAGCTCTCCTTCATGTACTCCCAAAGCCTTTGCAAAAGGTTTCTGGGGAGGGCTGCCCTATCCCGTCCGCCATGGTAGGACACTTTACCACGCCAGGCCAATAGCACGTAGTCTGGAATCATTGCATAACAAAGCATGGCAGCGTATGGTCCCGGTGTTTGCTGGCATGCAGACAACATCCATTCCTTATCTCTCTTTGTTATCCTCATGAGAGTGATATCATTCACGGTCATCTGGTTGAAATGAGGTGATTTTATTAAGGGGACATTCAGAGGTGCCTGTTCCTGCTCGGCTGAACAGAAATGTTCCCCGCTGTTAGCCACGCGGTGCAGGGGAGGGGTGAAGTGATCATCCCAGAGAATTGGGTATGTGTGGAGGGGTCGTTGGGTTTGTGCTGCATGTTAACCCGGAAACCCCAGCCCCTCCTTTTACATTGCAAACCCATGTTAAATGGCCAACCCAATGGGTGCTTGGTATGGGAAATGAGGGTGCTGCTGTTTGAAACCATTCCCACGTGTTATGAAGGTTAAAAAAGCCAAAAGGCTGTGGCTTACCATGGCTGCCTGCAAGCCGAATTCTGTTGCCTGGCACTGCGTGAGTGATCTCTCACACCAAACCGGCAGGCCCTCAATATAAGAGGAAAAATGCGACCTTGTAACAAAAGCGCATGTGCTGTGTAATGTGAACAGCAAAATTTAACGTGAAAGAGTGTACCCATTGTTCTCTAAAATGTGTCTTTTTTAACCACCTCTTCCTTCTCCTCCACCAGCTGCAAATGTTTCTCCTTCGCAGAGGCTAGTGAAGATTAGAAGGAGAAAACGGCGGACTTGGGATGATATGTTCTCCGAACTCCAGATGTCCTCCCACGCTGACAGAGCACAGCAGAATGTGTGGAGGCAGTCAGTGTCAGAGTGCAGAAAAGCACAGTATGAACGAGAGGAGAGGTGGCGGGCTGAAGAGAGCAAGTGGCGGGCTGAAGAGGATAGGTGGCGTCAGCTTGCTGACAGAAGGCAAGAGTCGATGCTCTGGCTGCTGGAGCATCAAACTGATATGCTCCATCGTATGGTTGAGCTGCAGGAAAGGCAGCAGGAGCAGAGACCGCCGCTACAGCCCCTGTGTAACCAACAGCCCTCCTCCCCAAGTTCCATAGCCTTCTCACCCAGATGCCCAAGAACACGGTGGGGGGGGCCTCTGGCCACCCAGCCACTCCACCCCAGATGATTGCCCAAGCATCAGAAGGCTGGCCTTCAATAAGAGTTAAAGTTTTAAACTGCAGTGTGTCCTTGTCCTTCCCTCCTCCCGGGCTACCTTGGCAGTTATCCCCCTAGTTGTGTGATGAATTAATAAAGAATGCATGAATGTGAAGTAACAATGACTTTATTGCCTCTGCACGCGGTGCTCGAATGGGGGAGGGGAGTATGGTTAGCTTACAGGGAAGTAGAGTGAACCAGGGGGAGGGTTCATCAAGGAGAAACAAACAGAAGTTTCACACCGTAGCCTGGCCAGTCATAAAACTGGTTTTCAAAGCTTCTCTGATGCGCACCGCACCCTGCTGTACTCTTCTAACCGCCCTGGTGTCTGGCTGCGTGTATCAGTGGCCAGGCGATTTGCCTCAACCTCCCACCCCGCCATAAATGTCTCCCCCTTACTCTCACAGATATTGTGGAGCGCACAGCAAGCAGCAATAACAATTGGAATATTGGTTTCGCTGAGGTCTATCCGAGTCAGTAAACTGCGCCAGCGCACTTTTAAATATCCAAATGCACATTCTACCACCATTCTGCACTTGCTCAGCCTATAGTTGAACAGGTCCTGACTACTGTCCAGGCTGCCTGTGTACGGCTTCATGAGCCATGGCTTTAAGGGGTAGGCTGGGTCCTCAAGGATAACTATAGGCATTTCAACATCCCCAATGGTTATTTTCTGGTCCAGGAAGAAAGTCCCTTTCTCCAGCTTTTGAAACAGACCAGAGTTCCGGAAGACGTGAGCATCATGTACCTTTCCTGGCCATCCCATGTTGATGTTAGTGAAACGTCCCTTGTGATCCACCAGGGCTTGCAGCAGCATTGAAAAGTACCCCTTGCGGTTTATGTACTCGGTTGTTTGGTGCTCCAGTGACAAAATAGGGATATGGGTTCCGTCTATCGCCCCACCACAGTTTGGGAATCCCATTGCAGCAAAGCCATCCACTATGACCTGCACGTTTCCCAGAGTCACTACCCTTGATATCAGCAGCTCTTTGATGGCGTTGGCTACTTGGATCACAGCAGCCCCCACAGTAGATTTGCCCACTCCAAATTGATTCCCGACTGGGGCCGTAAGAGAGATCTGGCCACGAACATTGGTGGAGCCGGGCCCCCAGGCCCTGAATATTGCTGAAGCATGGGCACCACGGGCCCATATAACTTGCCGCCCCTGGCTCCTGCAGCCAGCCCAGCGGCTCCTGGTGGAGCTAGCCTGGCTCTGGTAGCAGGGGAAAGACTCTTCCTGGCTGCCCCAGGTGTGAACTGGGCTGCACAGACGCTCAGGAAAGGCCTAGTGCCAGTGGTACAGGAGCTCCCATTCTGCCCTAATGAAGGAAGGAAAACACACCCCTTTGGGGGCTCACACTCACAAATGTAAGGCTGCGTGTGTGTCCGGGTGTTTTAACTATCAGCGGAGGATGGGCTTTTCTCCTGCAATAGCACTCCTGGAGCGGGCCTGGTGCAGACGTCAGTGATCACACCAGGATAAAGGCACCATATCCTCGCACCACCTGTCATTCTCTAGGCTTTTGTTCATGTGGATCCCGTGCGCGATTCACATGCAGGCGAGAGCAGTTTCTTTTGGCCAGCAGTGTCTGCAGGGGCTCTGCTGTTCCCCATGTGTCCCAGTCCAGGGCAGAGCGGGTCTACCTGACCCTCAGTTCTTTCTGACCCTCTCAGCAATGGGACAGAACTTGGGTCCATCTGCTTCCCCATAGAATCATAGAATATCAGGGTTGGAAGGGACCTCAGGAGGTCATCTAGTCCAACCCCTTGCTCAAAGCAGGACCAATCCCCACCATACTTTGTCCTTCAGAGCATTTATAGTTAGCTTAATTAGGGACTTTGTTAGTTTAATTAGGGTGTTTTTTTATGCCATTGGCAAGAGAACACAAACAGTTGCCCCTCCTCCTCCCTGCATGAGATTTTACATTTTTTTTGTGCATACTGGGGGCTTCTTAGCACTGAGATCTTCCGGCTAAGTCCCCAGGCTGTAAATCTTGCTCTCTGCCTGGTGCCACTTCACGATGGGCACTCCAGGTGATGTTTTTATCCGGGGAAGGGAATATCCAGACCACTTCTCCATCTGCTGCTCCTTTTCTACGTGGACCCAGAAGGTGCGAGGTGCCCATCTGATGTAATTCATATCGGCGCATTCTGCGGAGTGGGCTTCCTCAGGGGTGTCGGGGGGCCACCCTTCTGAGAAACCCAGCTCAGCCAGCGCCTCATTGATCCTCGAGACCCTGAGCCTCTTCTCCACTGAATGGCCCCTGTTGTTGATAGCTGAGAAGGCAGCACAGGCCTCCTTGATCCAGGCCTCTACCGATACTGACCTGGCTCGGCAGGTGCGTTGCTCCAAGATCACCTCCTGCAGTGCCTACCAGACAAATGTCTCTGACTCATCTCTGGATCCTCAGTGCTCTGCTGACACCTCAGCACTGACTCTGCACCGGTGCCCTCAGTACTGACCCAGCCACTGACCAGCCTTGTCCAGTACCAACACTTCAGAACTCATTGTGCACTGGGTTCCCTTGGTACCCACCTGGCCATGGACCAGCCCTTTTCTGGCACCAATACCTCGGCACTGATACTCTCGGTACTGACACACTTGGTGCCTATGTTGTTGGGACAGATGCTAATGGCACCAGTCATTACAGCACCAACTCCATCGAGACCCATTGCCTACATAGCACCGGGAAGCGCCCTGTGACTCCGGAACTGACATCATTGAATCCTTCAATGATGCTCACCTGTCATTTCCTAGGTCCGGAGACCTCATTACCACATACTATATCTTCCTACCTGGTACCATCTGGTTCCCCCTGCCCTGCTACACAGGTGGTAATCCCTTCCTGAGGGCACCTAGGGCATCAGAGGAGGTAGCGCCAACATTTGAGGAGGTTTATTCCTACGCATCCTCTCCAGCATCAAATCCTAATGGGGAACCACCCTAGGGACCATTCACCAAACCATAAGAGACTTGGGTCATTTAAGGAGCACACTCCATAGTTCCCTACCCACAGGCTATTGGTTCCTCATCCTTACAGCTGGCCTTTCTGGGCCCATGGAAAAGCAATCTCACCCGTGCAGGCCACCACCACCTGTGCTGAGAGCCCCTCCTCCCACCCAATCACCCAAGCACAGCCACTTTGTCCAGGCACAGCCACCACAACTGCAGGGCCAGGGCCAGCTGGAAGATCCTGCAGAACAGCTGATCCCTGATGCTCTTTCTCCCTCCTCCCCTGTTGGGGTTGTGAATCCAGTGATGACGCTTTCTCCTCCAGGTGACTCCAAGATCTTCCTGGGTCTCGCTAAGACTCTAGACACCCCCTTGAAGTGGTTCACAAATTATTTGCTATTCTCCACCCCTCTATGCCTGACAGATCTGCAATGCCTGTTAGTGAAGAAGCCCTGACAATAGTTTAGAGCAGACTCTGGCCTCTGTCCCCGCCGTGTCAAAGAGGGCTGACTGATGCTACCTGGTCCCACCAAGGGGCTTTGATTGTTTCTATACACACTGTCCTGGGCTTCCTTGGGGCGACAGCTGTTCATGAGATATCAACACACCAAGGGCATCCTAAGATAACATCAAAGGAGAAAAGGTCTATGGCAGAAGGGTTAGAGAGTATTTGGTGGTCTATGGTGGGGGGCTAGGGGCTGTGAGAGGGGGCTATTTGGGGTCTATGGTGGGGGTTGGTGACTAGAGGAGGGGGTTATTTGGGGTCTATGGCAGGGGGTTAGAGGCTGTGGGAGGGGGGTTATTTGGGGGTCTATGGTGGGAGGTTAGGGGCTGTGGGAGGGGGTTATTTGGGGTCTATGGTGGGGGGGTTGGTGGCCGATGCTGACACACCCATTATCGCCAGACTCCTCCTGTGGATTCACGGGATAAGGGCTAGCTGACTGGGGGGACTCCTGTTCAGGGTTTCCTGTGAAGGCTGCAAATGTTGCCTGTGTCACATCTGGCCATGCTGTGCTGTCAGGTCTTCTCTATGGGGTACCAGCAGCCATCCCTCATGACCCTAGTCTCCCCAGTTCTCTATACAATCTGTGTGATTTCTCTCTGTGCTCTGGGAGGCTGCCTGGGTACCACAACTACTGACATGTGGTGGCCAACCACTGTACTGATCGGATTAGAAGCCAGGCCCTCTGACTGCTAGCCTGAGGCCTGATACATGGTGACCTGTGTCTGTCCCTCTCAACCTCCCATCCAATAAGCCAAGGCATGACAATACCTGTTGGGGCTTATTCTGCACTTTTGATCCCATAGTACTCTACACAGGCTCCTAAGCATCCTATGCCCCTTTTTAAAGATGGGGAAACTGAGGCACAGAAAAGGGAATCAACTTGTTTGGCGTCACCCCTCAAATCACACTCACAGCCCAAGAATCCTGATGCCAGAGGCCCCTAACTAGAGTTCCAGGCCACAGTGGACAAGAATCCTCCCCTCGTTCTGTCTGTGTCCTCCCTGGGATATCCCCACACCACAATACCCTGTTGTCTAAGGCGTCACACTCTGAGAGCCAGTCACTTGTGTGCCACATCCCTGAAATGCTGGAACACGTCCCATGCACAGAGCAAGCTCCCACTTCCACATATGCAACCTTGCCAACTCTATCATGGGTTGTGTTTTCCTTGAAGCCACAGCACCTGAAGGCAGGTGATGACATCATAATCTCAGTTTTTGTTGTTCTTTGTTTTAAGTAAATTTCCAGCCTCCTGGATGTGCAGAAAAGCCAGGAGAAAGATTAAAGGATTGGAAATGATCCCTTAGTGAAAGACTCTCAGAGCTCAAGCTGTTTAGCTAACAATGATCAGGTTTAGGGGATGATTTGCTCACAGTCTATAAGTACTTACATGGGGAACAGAAAACTGACAATATGTGTCTTTTCAATCTAGCAGACAAATCTCACAGACTCGTAGACTTTAAGGCCATAAGGGACTATCATGATCATCTAGTCTGACCTCCTGCACATTGCAGGCCACAGAAACTCGCTCACCCACTCCTGTAATAGGCCCCTAACCTCTGGCTGAGTTACTGAAGTCCTCAAATCATGGTTTAAAGATTTCAAGTTACAGAGAATTCACCATTTACACTAGTTTAAACTTGCATGTCACCTGTGCCCCATGCTGCAGAGGAAAGCAACCCCCCCCACCCAGGGTCTTTGCCAATCTGACTCAGGGGAAAATTCCTTCACAACCCCAAATATAGTGATCAGTTAGATCCTGAGTTTGTGGGCAAGACCCACCAGCCAGACACCTTGGAAAGAATTCTCTGTAGTAACTCAGAGCCCGCCTCATCCAGTGTCCCATCACTGGCCCTTGGAAATATTTGCTAATAGCAGTTGCGGATTGGCTACATGCCATTGTAGGCAGTCCCATCATACCATCCCCTCCATAAACTTACCAAGCTCAGTCTTGAAGCCAGTTAGGTTTTTTGCACCTACTGCTCCCCTTGGAAGGCTGTTCCAGAACATCACTCCTTCTCTGATGGTTAGGAACCTTCACCTAATTTCAAGCCTAAAAGTGACAGTGACGTGGAAGAGGTGAACCTCTCCATGACCCTTGGACGTATGCAGCGACAGCAGATCAAGGAGCTGTGCACTAGCTTCACGCCGATGTTCTCAGCCACCCCAGGACGGACTGAATGGGCGTACCACTCCATTGACACAGGTAATGCTCACCCAATTAGAGCCCAACCTTACCGGGTGTCTCCTCAAGCTAAAACTGCTATAGAATGGGAGATCCAGGATATGCTACAGATAGGTGTAATCTGCCCCTCTGACAGTGAATGGGCATCTCCAGTGGTTCTAGTTCCCAAACCAGATGGAGAGATACGTTTTTGCGTGGACTACCGTAAGCTAAATGCTATAACTCGCCCAGACAACTATCCAATGCCACACACAGATGAACTATTGAAGAAACTGGGACATGCCCAGTTCATCTCTACCTTAGACTTAACCAAGGGGTACTGGCAGGTACCGCTAGATGAATCCGCCAAGGAAAGGTCAGCCTTCATCACCCATGTCAGGCTGTATGAATTTAATGTGCTCCCTTTCGGGCTGCGAAATGCACCCACCACCTTCCAAAAACTTGTAGATGGTCTTCTAGTGGGATTGGGAGAATCTGCCGTCGCCTACCTTGACGATGTGGCCATCTTTTCTGATTCATGGGCAGAACACCTGGAGCATCTGCAAAAAGTCTTCGAGCGCGTAAGGGAGGCAGGACTAACTGTTAAAGCTAAAAGGTATCAAATAGGCCTAAACAGAGTGACTTACCTTGGACACCAAGTGGGTCAAGGAACTATCAACCCCCTACAGGCCAAAGTGAGTGCTATCCAAAAGTGGTCTGTCCCAAAGTCAAAGAAACAGGTCCAATCCTTCTTAGGCTTGGCTGGATATTACAGGCGATTTGTATCGCATTACAGCCAAATCGCCACCCCACTTTGACAGACCTAACCAAAAAGAAACAGCCAAATGCAGTTCAGTGGACTGAAGAGTGTCAGAAGGCCTTTAACCAGCTTAAAGCGACACTCATGTCTGACCCCGTGCTAAGGGCCCCAGACTTTGACAAACCATTCCTAGTAACAACAGATGCGTCCGAGCGTGGTGTGGGAGCAGTGGCCAGAGGCACCAAAATCCTTTTACCTGTAAAGGGTTTAGAAGCTCAGGTAACCTGGCTGATACCTGACCCAAAGGACCAATAAGGGGACAAGATACTTTCAAATCTTGGGGGGCGGAGGGTAGGCTTTTGTTTGTGCTCTTTGTTTTGGTGTTGTTCGCTCTTGGGACTAAGAGGGAACAGACATCAATCCATGTTCTCCAAATCTTTCTGAACAAGTCTCTCATATTTCAAACTTGTAAGTAACAGCCAGGCAAGGCATATTAGTTTATTAGTTTATAGGGGAGGGATAGCTCAGTGATTTGAGCATTGGCCTGCTAAATAGAGGGTTGTGAGTTCAATCCTTGAGAGGGCTGTTTAGGGATCTGGGACAAAAATCTGTCTGGGGGCTATAGAAGGGAGTTGGACTAGATGACCTTCTGAGGTCCCTTCCAATCCTGATATTCTATGAGTGGTGTCTAGAAATTCTATCTCTGCATCCCATCCTGAGGTGACAAGTTTCCAGTCAATGTTGAAATCCCTCATTATTATTGGCTTTGGGGGGGAGGGATAGCTCAGTGACTTGAGCATTGGTCTGCTAAACCCAGGGTTGAGAGTTCAATCCTTGAGTGGGGGATTTGGGGATTTAGTTGGGGATTGGTCCTGCTTTGAGCAGGAGGTTGGACTAGATGACCTTCTGAGGTCCCTTCCAACCCTAATATTCTATGATCTTTGTTTTCTCAACTTGTGAATTTTACCTTTGCTAGAGGGAGGTTTATCCCTGTTTTGTTGTAACTTTGAACTAAGGCTAGAGGGGGTTCCTCTGGGCTCTTTGAATCTGATTACCCTGTAAAGTTATCTTCCATCCTGATTTTACAGAGATGATTTTTACATTTTCTTTTTAATAAAATCCTTCTTTTAAGAACCTCACTGATTTTTCCCAGGGGTTTGGGTCTTTGATCACTTTGTAACCAATTGGTTAGGATATTATTCTCAAGCCTCCCCAGGAAAGGGGGTGTAGGGGGTTGGGGGGATATTTTGGGGGAAGAGGAACTCCAAGTGATCCTTTCCCTGTTTCTTGTTAAATCACTTGGTGGTGGCAGCGTACCAGGTTTTAACCTAAGCTGGTAGAAATAAGCTTAGGGGGCTTTCATGCAGGTCCCCACATCTGTACCCTAGAGTTCAGAATGGGGAAGGAACCCTGACAGTCTCCTACAACCAGTTCTTCTATGAGGTCCTCATTACTCACCAATATCAAACCTAAAATGGCATAATCTCTTGTTGGTTCAGCAACTATTTTGTGAAGAAATCTGTCAGCTATCACATCCAGGAAAATCTGGGCCCTACTATTATTAGTAGCACTTGTCCTCCAATATGTATCTGGGAAATTAAAGTCTGCCATAGTCACACAATTTCCAATAATATTTATTTCATTAAAACATTTAAGAGCTCTCTCTCCAGATCCAGATTAAATCCAGAGGGTCTGTAGCACACCCCAAGCACTATCCCAGGAGAACCTCTGGTAGCTTTCTTCCCAAAAGTGATTTTGGCCCAAACAGACTCTGTCTTACCTATTCAATCACTTCTAATTACTTTGCAGTCTAACGCCTCATTAATATACATTGCTACTCCACAACCTTTACCTTTATTTCTGTCTTTCCTGAATAGCACATGCTCTTCAATACCTGTATTCAAGTCATGACTGAAGCTAGACAAAAGGTGTAAATGTTGAACATTGAGATAATTTACCATTGGAACAACTTACTAAGAGATGTGGTGGATGGTTCATCACTGGCAATCTTTAAATCAAGATTGGATGTTTTTCTATCAAATCTGTTCTAGTTCAAAGAGGAATTATTTAGGGGCAGTTCTCTGGCCTGTGTTACAGGTCAGACTAGATGATCACAGTGGTCCCTTATGGCCTGGGAATCTATGAAAAGCTTGGAAACATGGCCCTTTCACAGCTCAGAAACCAGAATCTGAAGGAAAAGAATGCAAAATGTGTTATTTTAAATGTTTCATGATTTTTCAGTCAATTCCATGATTTTCGGTGGGGAGGGGATGACTAATGATTTCTGAGCACTGGGGAATGAGAACATTGATATCGCAAGAGCAGGGGTGGGCAAACTACGGCCCATGGGCCACATCCGGCCTGCGGGACCGTCCAGCCCAGCCCCCGAGCTCCTGGCCCGGGAGGCTAGCCCCCAGCCCCTCCCCTACTGTCCCCCCTCCCCCGCAGCCTCAGCTCGCTTGCTCCACTGTCGGCGCAATGCTCTGGGCGGCGGGGCTGTGAGCTCCTCTGTGCTGTGTGGTGGTGGCGGTGGCAGCATGGCCCGACTGTAGCACCACCAGCCACTGGTGCTCCAGGCAGTGCGGTAAGGGGGCAGGGAGAGGAGGAGTTGGATAGAGGGCAGGGAGTTTGGGGTGGTGGTCAGGGGGCGGGGGTCAGGAGGGAAACAGGGGATGAATGGGGGCAGGGGCCCCGGGGGCAGTCAGGAAGGAGGGGGAGTTGGATGGGGCAGCAGGGGGCAGTCAGGGGCAGGGATTCCAGGGGCAGTCAGGGGACAGGGAGAAGGGGTGATTGGATGGGGCAGGGGTCCCGGGGGGCCATCAGGAATGAGAGGAGGGTTTGGATGGGGTGGCGGGGGTCCGGGGGCAGTCAGGAGACAGGGAGCAGGGACGTCTGGATTGGGGCAGGGGTCCCAGAGGGGCCGTCAGGGAACAGGGGGGTTCGATGGGGCAGGAGTTCCGGGGAGGCAGATAGGAGGTGGGGGCTGGGCCACAACCCCCTCCCCTAACCGGCCCTCTATACAATTTACAAAACCCAATGCGGCCCTCAGGCCAAAAAGTTTGCCTGCCCCTGCGCTGGAGCCTCGAATAGAGCTGGGCAAAACATTTTCAACAAACTTTCATTCAACAAAAAAAGCATTTTTCAGTGTCTCAAATTTTTGTTAAATTTGGGTTGAATTCAACAGACAGTTTTAGTCAGAATTTTTTTTTTTTTTTGAAAGAGTCGAAACATTTTGCTTTGACTTGATTTTTAATGGTGCTTTGATTTTAAATTTGGCCAGCTTTTCTTAAAAAAAAACCAAAAAAACAAAAAACAAAAAAACACACACAAACCAAAAAGGGGTGAAAAACACCTGAAATGGCCAGATTGAAATGAAAAAACACAAAATAAAAGTTCGTTTTGTCAATTGAAAAGGTTTGGTTGATTCAAAACCATTTTTTTCTTCATCGATTCAGTAAAAAAAATTGAAAAATAAAGTTCTTTGAATTGGACTTTTTGTCCAGATTTTTCAGTTTGTCCATGACCAGAAAACCCTATTGTTTGCTCAGCTCCAGCCCTGCACGTCCTTCCCCATGTCCAAATATCCTCCCCTAAACCTAACCTACATGGGTATTAATACCTGTGGTGTTGGGGCAGCGTGCAGCTGCCTGGAGGCAATTGTCCTAATAAAGTTAGCCCCTCAGGAGGCTGATGAAATGAGGGCCAGATGTACAGTTGGCAAAGGGAAATTAGGTGGTGTTGCTAGAACACAGGGACAGAGGCAGCATTACCTCTGTGTTACAGATGGAGATGCTGCGGCACCAGGTAGAGAGGCGAATTGGCTGGTTCTGCAGGCTTGTCCATTCAGCAAGCACTGAGGTGAAGCCTGGGTTCTTGCACTCAAGTGACCTTAGCCCTCTGCTTCCTTGGCTGAAAATCAGGGGTGATGCTTCAGAACAGAGCTTTGAGGCTCCACTAAACACTTGTAAAGTTTTATTACAGCCCGTCAGCAGTAGGAAGGAGCTAACCACCTCAGGGCCTCTACCTATCCATTAGCCACACAGCATTCAGCAGCATTGGGAGCTGTTTAAAAAGAAGCCCTTTGCATGTCCCCATGAACTCAACTGAGCAGTGTAATCTGCGTTCGTTCTGCTACACATCATCTGCTGTGCTAGAGCCCACGGGCTACAGGTCTATGACAGGGTGGTGTTAGGCCCATAGCTCACGCTGTGTAGGGTCACATTTTTAGCTCTGGAGGTCCTCGGTTCAATACCTGGTGGCAACCAAGATGGCTCTGCTTACACAGTTGTACAACCTGCCTCAGAAAAATCCTCCATATCTTTTGGCCCAGAACAATCTCAAACCAAGATCTATTGACACAGTGCAGCCAAGAGGATCTAAGTACCATACTTTCCAGGAGGCACTGGAGATGGATCGGTCACGTGCTTCGGATGGAAACTGATTCCATCACCAGGATAGCAATAAAATGGACACCTGAAGACAAGTGAAAACGAGGCCGCCCGAAAACAACATGGCGAAGAGCTGTGGAAGCCAAGCTGAAAAACATGGGGCACAGCTGGGAAACTATTGAAAGACTTGCCAGAAACAGACTGGAGTGGAGGAGCTTCGTCATTGCCCTAATACGCCAGAGGCATAATAGGAACATGATGATGATGATGATGCATCCAACTACTCATGCCAATGCGCTGACCTGGTGCATAGGACTGTAGCTAGTCCCAGAGGATTGATGGGGCCAGGTGCATTGTATACTTGGTTTTAATGCAATGTTCTGCAAAATAAGAAAAGCGTGGGAAACTAGCCACGTTTCATATCGGAGCTGGGCACCATTTTTTCAAATGGAATTTTTTTTCCATACAAAAACTGCCTTTTTTTCTAAAATGAAATTTTTCATGAAAAATTTTCAACATCAACATTTTTCATTTTCTACACAAAAATTCTACACACTTTATTGATATTTTTATTGAAAATACTACTGAAAACATCATAATGATTATAATTTTTTTTTAAATGAAAACCCAGTTTTCGGTAAATGAAACATTTCAATCAGGGCCGGCTCTAGGCACCAGGAAAGCAAGCAGTTGCTTGGGGCGGCAAATTTGCAGGGTCTCAAGAATCCAGCCTGGGAGCTGAGAACCAACAGGGGGCCCTGGGAGCTGTAGTTCCTTGGCTAGCTCCCTACCTATAGATCCAGCCCTGGAGCAGGGAAAGAACTACATTTCCCAGCATTCCCTCGGCCGCAATTAACAGGAAAGGGAGGGGGAAGGAGTGTGGAACTGAAACCTCATGCTGCAGCTTGCTGTGAATGGTAGGGACAGAGCCAGCTCTAGGTTTTTTGCTGCCCCCCACCCCAGCCCTGGGCTCCCCCCCGCACCACCGTGTTGCCCCAGCCCTGGACTCTCCCCCTCCCATACCCCCTGCCACCCCAGCTCTGGCCCCCACTTGCACCCCCCTGCCACCCCAGCCCTGGGCTCTCCCCCCACCCGCACCTCCTGCCGCCCCAGCCCTGGGCTCTTCCCCCCCCCACTCGCACCTCCTGCCACCCCAGCCCTGGGCTCTTCCCCCCCCAC